>NW_028143195.1:0-200000 GCF_977018435.1 Lepisma saccharinum
TTTTTTTCATTATGTCAATATTTTTAACTTCTTTTGCCAGTAATAGGGAATGGTAATAAGCAATAAACAAAGTACTTTGGAGCCGAATATGCCTTTCTTAGACGTCGTATATTACTAAAATATCTTTAATTCACATATTTCTCATACCGCTGTATCTTGTTCTATTAGGTTTGTTCAATAAAATTGCCTCTTCAAGAAAATTGCACACCAGCAAAAGAGGTACCAATAGGGCAAGATACAGCGGTATGGGGATATGTGAATTGTTGGTTTCTTCGATTCAGATAAATGGATTGAATTGAAACTGGGATATTTTACATTTTCCGTGTAGAGGAATTGGCCATGGCGCAGCTCCTCTACACGGATCAATATTCGGGGGAGTTTCTCAGATTCCCGCGGAGCGGCACTTGAAGCAACAGCACTGCGAGCAGTTCATTTCGAGCCCAGCACCGGCGTGTCGATCAATATTTGGAGCAGCGATCCTTTACAAAATTGATTAGTTCCAGACAATTCCGCTCGCCTCGCTGGGGAGGCGCTGCGGTCTGGATTGCATGTACGCTCGGCAGAAAAACGGGATGTGCATTCAGAAGAAAGTACTTCGGCAAAAATGTTAGAGAATAGCTCATGTTTCTGAATGCACCCCCACAGTGTTTCTATTGGCTCTGTAAAACTATAAAAGCCAGGGCACAGTGCAGATTCTTCACCATTGCTGGATTGGCGGAATAACTCAAGTAAGGTCATATATACATACACATACAAAGTACAGTGCTGAACCCCAATTGATCCAGCATAGAGCTTTGATTTGAACCCCAAGAAATTGTATATAAATACCAAAGCCAAAAATATTAAGTGTATATACACATACACACACACACACATACAAAGCACAGTGTTGAACCCAACTGATATTTTTTATTCGGCATAAAGTTTTGAATTGAAACCCAGGAAATTGTATATAATAAACAACAACAAAAATGCCGAATCAAAAACATTGTAATCAATGCAATAAGAATATATCCAGCCCCAATTGGGCCAAGCATCAAAAGATTTGTAACCCGGGCAAATACAGAACTCCCACAATAATTTGCCCCAAATGCCATAGAAAATACAGCATGCAATACTTCACATATACACATAAAGATACTTGCTCTGCATTGCCCTCTCAACCATCTACATCTGGTCTGAAAAGAAGGCACGAAGCACCTCTTAATGCCAGAGCAGCAAAGCAGCCACGCTATGAACCTATCCGTAGCAGTTTTAATGGCCAATTAAGAGATCACCGGTTTGTATCGGAGCCAAGATGCGGCATTGAGAATTTCTTGAACAGTATAAATCCTAAAGTGCAGGCAATTCTAAATGCACAAAATGGCTCTTATAAGCTGTACCTCAAATTGTTTATACAATATAAGAAACCAAATGGCACAAAATTTACACATCCCCACACAACAGAAACTGTACCTGTATATTCAAATGCAAATTTAGACAGAATAATAAGCAGATTGATAAATCAACTGAATATTAAACACTCTGAATTTGCAGCAAAAGAGTCTGGATGGACCCTATGCGGCTCTCCGCACAAGTTATATGTTAATATTTCTGAATTCAGCCCATTAAAAGGTTCTACATATCTGCCATTACCTGCTAATATCAAAAACAAAAGAGCCGTGGTTAATATTGAAAATACCGACCAGAAATGCTTTTTGTGGTGTATATTAGCTGCTTTGTTTCTAGTTTCAAGGCATCCTGAGAGAATAAGTTATTACAAACAGCATGAACATCTTTTTGACGATGCAATGGAGGGTTTGGAATATCCAATGTCAGTTCAGAATATTGATAAATTTGAAAAAAGGGCCAGGCACATCAATGGCAAGCAATTATCTATTAATGTTTTTATTTGTTCTACTGGCAATTGCCCGATAGAACCTCTCAGAATCAGTACACTTGATGATGAATCTGCAATTCCGATTGATCTGCTCTTAATTGAAAAGGATGGTACATATCATTACACTCTGATACATAATCTTGAAGCTTTAGTGAGAACACAACTAGACAAAACTCATACAATATTCAAGTTGTGCAGAAGATGTTTAACTGTATTTTATGGTCAAAAAATGGTGAAGGGGGTTCGGGAAGAGAGTGCAGAAATTGCTAAAAACAAGTTAATTGAGCATCTGAAATACTGTGGGAACCATAAACCTGTTCATATGGTGATGGCCAATCCAAGTGAAAATTGCAAATTCAAAAAGTATGAAGCCTTGTTGGAACACCCAGCATATATTGTCTGTGATTTTGAATCGAACGTCAAACATATTGCATTCTGCAATCCAGATCGCGAAGAATCTTCAAGTACATCATACCAGTTACATGAACCTTCCAGTTTTTGTTATACAGTTGTACAGGATGGTGTTGTTACCAAAATAGATTCATACATGGGACCAGATGCCATCAAAATATTTGCACATAGAATAGAAAATGTGTGCCGTGACATAGCATCTAACATCTTATTAAAATCAAAGCCTATGTTGCCTTTAACAGAGGAACAGATTGAGGATTTCAACAAAGCAGAAAAATGCCCGGTATGTGATTGTGAATTTTCAGATACAAATATCAAGGTGAAACACCATTCTCATACAGATGGTCGATATAAACAGGCCCTGTGTAATAGCTGCAATATTAAGATCAAGAGACCAAGATTTATCCCCGTATTTTGCCACGGAGCATCTAATTATGATTTCCATCATCTGATCAGGTACGAGGGGTTTGAGAAGCAGAATTTAAATATTTTAGCTGAAAATGATGAGAAATATATATCTATTAGCAAAATAATTAAAGTTGATGGTGTTCCTATTTACATAAGATTTCTTGATTCTTACAGATTTTTATCTGCTAGCCTGGATACACTGGCCACTCAATTACCTGATGATCAATTCAAAATCACACGTGCATTGTTTCCAAATCAGGACCTGAAATTAATTAGGCGGAAGGGTGTATATCCATATGACTATGTTACAGATTTTTCTAAATTTGATGAGTGTTCCCTGCCACCACAACAAGAGTTTTACAGCAAAATCAGAGGATCTGGAATCAGTGATGAAGATTATCACCATGCCCAATTGATGTGGAACAATTTAAAATGCAAGACATTTGGTGATTATCACATGGCATATTTGAAACTTGATGTCACCCTCTTAGCTGATATATTGCAGGCATTCAGAAAATCTTCAATGCAAAATTATGGACTGGACCCAGTGTATTTTTACAGTGCCCCGGGCCTAGCATGGTCTGCAATGTTTTTCAACACCAAAAAGCAATTGGATCTGATCCACGATCAAGATATGTATCTGTTTATGGAGAAATGTATAAGAGGTGGGATGGTGCAATGTTCCCAGAGATATGCCAGAGCAAATAACAAGCATATTCCCGATTATGATCCAGCACGGCCATCAAATTATATACTGTATGTAGATGCAAACAACCTCTATGGTCACGCCATGATGGATAAATTGCCATATGCAGGGCTTGAATGGGTCGAAGATTTCAATATTGAGGATCTTCAGAATTTTGATGACAGTGAATATGGCCTATTCTTAGAGGTTGATCTGACAATTCCTGATGATTTGCACAATAAATTTTCTGATCTGCCCCCAATTCCCGAGGTTCAGTGCTCACCTGGCTCTAAACAGAAGAAGCTCATGATGACTCTGGAGCCGAAACAGGATTATGTCACATATTACAAAAACCTGCAGTTCCTGATGAAACATGGTGTCCAAGTGACCAAAGTTGGCAAAGTCTTGAGGTTCAGGCACTCAAGATGGTTGAAGCCATACATTGATACAAACACGGAGCTTCGAACATCTGCAAAGAGCCAATTTGATAAGAGCCTGTTTAAATTGATGGTGAATTCTGTATATGGCAAAACAATTGAAAATGTCAGGAAACATACCGATGTTAAAATAATTACTGACCCCAGCCTGAGCAAAAAATTGGTTGCAAAGCCCAACTTCAATTACAGAAGAATTTATGATGAGCACATGGCACTTTTCAACATGATGAAAACAAAGATCAAGTTTGATAAACCTATTTACGTAGGGGCTGTGATATTGGAATTGTCCAAATTACATATGTTAACATTGTATTATGAGGTGTTGAAACCTTTTTATGGTGATCGTGTAAAATTATTGTACATGGATACGGATAGTTTTATTCTTGATATTCAAACAGAAGATGTTTATCAAGATATGTCACAGCCTGAATTGTTTCAATACTTTGATACCAGTGAACATACAAGAATTCAACCCCACAACAAAAAGGTGCCCGGCAAGTTAAAAGATGAGACATGTGGTGATGTTATTGTGAAATTTGCTGGGTTAAGTGCCAAGATGTACAGTTTTGAAACATGTAGTGGCGCTGTTGCCAAAAAGGCCAAGGGCATTGGCAGAGTTACTGTTGAAAAAGATCTTCAATTTGAAGATTATGAAAATTGCATCAAATCCCAGAGTTTAATCAGAACATCAGAAAATAGAATTCAGAGTGAGGATCACTTGCTGACTTCAAATGTTGTAAGAAAAGTGGCCCTGGACCCACATGATGATAAGAGATGCATTTTATCATGTGACATACATACTTTACCTTGGGGGCATTGTGATTTGAAAAATGGGAAACAATGCCCAATTACAGAGCATGATTTGAAATAAATAAACATGCCTATGAACTTATTTGGGTTCAAAAAACAGGCTATTATGGATCTGCCGACACCACAACCTTCTTCTGATATGATATCTAAACTGAGTGGCTTGTTAATTATTCATCTGAACAGCATACTTACAGATAATGATGATGAAACAGGCAAAATATTGTACATATTTAACAATAATTTAAATCATTACCAATTACCTGTGGGTGGGCAATTGCAATTTATTACAACCCCTGAGGGTGATGTCAAGATTTCAGTAGGGAGAAATATTTATAGAATCAAGCACTCAAACATGATTTCTGGCACTGTATATACTGTTTCTGCTGGTGACTGCTTATATATTGAGGTCCCGGGATCATATGACAAGCTTATACCCTTTTTTATAGAATTAAGAATCAGATATTCAATAATAAATAACCACTAAAACAAAAATGCCTAATGATATATTTGGCCATACAAGACATGAAGATCACAGTGATGAGATTCTGATGCTTGATGTCAGAGTCAAGAAATTAAGAAGTGATTTACAAGCTTTACAAACCACACTGAATGCCAGTCTTCAACTAGAAATTACAAATTTGCAATCACAATGCATGGACCCTCTTCTTAAAATTGATTCTGAACTCAAATTGCTGCTTCAAAAATATACTGATCTGGCCACATTGGATAATTTTCAAAGTTTAGAAGAAGCTGTAGCAGCTCTTCAAGCCAAATTTAAGACCCAGGCTAACAACTCCGAGCAATTGAAACAACAATTGGAAGAGCAAATAAATAATGTCCAGACACAGCTCCAAACAATTGTCAAAAGCATAAAATCACAAGAAGATTTTGATCTAGTCATTTCCACTCTAAAAGAACAGATTCAGTCACTCCAGATACCTAATCTGGACCCCTTGAACAATGCCATAGCCGAGGTTAAAGAAAAAATTGAGACACTTGAAAATTTTATGAACAATTTGCCATCTTCTGATGCTTTGAATGCAATAACTCGGAGTGTAGCCAACATTAAGCTGCAACTTGAAACATATGAAGATTTTGGAAAAATTCAAAGTTCCATAACCCATCTTGAAGGTACAATAGCAGCAGTGCAAAGTGATTTGGCAAATGTACTAGAATCCCGATTGCCTGGAATTGTAGATACCCTTGTCAGTGTCCAGCAACAGATCACAAAGCTTGAAAACCTCAACACTGAATCTGAGCTATCTCATTTTCATCACTTGATCGATGATATCCAAACAAAACTTGAAATTTTACAACAATCCACACCCTCTCAGGCAGATATAGCCCTGCTCCAAAATGCTATGCAAAATGTGGCTGATGCTTCTGAATTAAACAATGTGAAATTGGCACTTGAATTTTTGCAAAATACAGTATCAAATCTTCCTACATCACAGGAACTTAAAAATATTAAGAGGGCTGTGAATAGGATATTGAAATCAGAAGATATCAAGAATATCCAGACAGAGATCAAACAACTCACTCAGACAGTGGCCACTCTTCCAACCAATCAACATATTAATGAACTGCATGCCTTGTTTGAGGATATCAGAAGACAGGTCCATGATCTTACTGCTCAAAATTCAAAATTGGCAGTTGTTGAAAATTTGCAACAAATTGTAGCTAATATCAAGCAACAGCTAGGAACCATGGAATCCAATCAAGCAAATGCTCTGTCTGTTTTTGCCACCCAGCTTCAAGAAATAGTGCAACAATACAAGAGACTTGCTGTGGACATAAAGATCAAGCCAGGCCATGATGATGTTGTTAGGACCATCAATGAGCACCTTGAATCTGTAACAAGCAGATTGCTTACAGCAGAAAAGGAAATAACAGGCATAATCGAGAATCCAAAACATACAGTAACTCTTGAATTGTACAGCATCCCCAACAAAGAATATGATTCACCATTTACACCAGGTGGCAAAATATATATGCTGTCCCCTGCACAATTTTATTACCAGTTTTTTGTTGGGGGCACACTGAGACCAATCAAGATCAAATATTGGCATCAGCCACAGGCACACCACTACCCCACCTTATCAATAACAAATGCTGAGAACAAACCAAAAATCACCAGTGTAGAGTTGGAGGATTTTACAGATCCCAATACATTAGAAACAGCCTATACTGAAGATGATGGCACTTTGGAATTTAAAATACAAATAGGGGACAAATTATATTTAGAAAATCCTGCAGTATCAGCTGCTGAACACCCCATAGTTGCAATATTCTTGTTTACATATTATGTCTAGACAAATTATTGTTGATGAATTACACAGACAGGCCAGACATAATTTTAAGAGACTCCCAGTAGTCACAAAGGGCATAGATGATTTATGGCAGAGCGACTTGATTGAAATGTCAAGTGGGCAGTTGAAAAACTTAGACAAAATCAACAAGGGCTACAAGTATCTACTCACTGTAATAGACACATTTTCAAAATTTGCCTGGGCTGTGCCACTCAAATCCAAGACTGGAACATGTGTTACAGAAGCCCTCAGGACAATCATCAATCATTCAGGAAGATCACCGCGCTATTTGCAAACAGATAATGGCAAAGAATTCTATAATTCTGTGTTTCAACAATTTAATAAAAGCCAGGCAATTAAACATTACTCGAGTTACAGTGACCTCAAAGCCTCAATTGTAGAGAGATTCAACAGAACCTTAAAAAATCTTATGTATAAACAATTTACCCTGCAAGGTAATTATAAATGGCTTAATATTCTTCCAGGACTTCTACATAAATATAACAACTCGGTCCATTCCACAATCAACATGAAACCCTCTGAAGTAACTCCATCTGATGAGCAAAAATTGATCAGGACTGTTTATTATCCTAGATACCAGCCAACAACAAGAAGGGCCAAATACAGGGTAGGCGATCAAGTAAGAATCAGCAAATATAAGCACTTATTCAAAAGAGGGTTTACAAGAAACTGGAGCACCGAATTATTTACAGTGGTTCAAGTTAAACCCGGGACCCTTAACACATATATAATAAAAGATCATCGAGGAGAAATTCTCAAAGGCCGGTTCTATGAACAAGAACTCAGCAAAACTAAACAGCCTGACACATATCTCATAGAAAAAATCATCCGCAGAAAAGGCAACAAGTTATTTGTCAAATGGTTGGGTCATCCGGAAAACAGCTGGATCGATGCAGACAAAGTGATAATATGAGCACCTGGGATGTTATAAAAAGGCTGCCAGAACCTGAACAGCAGAATAAGAGAAATGGCAACTTGCTGCCTGAAAATATTAGATGTCTTATTGTTGGGCCATCTGCTTGTGGTAAAACTACACTAATGGTTGATAATTTTTTATTGGCACCCAACTGGTTAGACTGGAAAAACAGGCACTTGTATGTCTTCTCTAAGAGCTTGGAACAATTAAAATATCAGCAGCTGATGAAGCTATATGATGGATTGGATATTGCCACTTTTGAACCGGATGTTAAGCCACTTCATGAATGTCTCGATAATTCTGTTGTTGTGTTTGATGATATTATACTGGATAATCAAAACAAGGTTAGAAATTTCTTTACACAGGGCCGGCACAAAAACATTGACTGCTTCTACCTGGCACAGACTTTTTCAAAAATACCCAAGCAACTGATCCGAGACAACAGCAATTTTATATGTGTGTTTCATCAAGACCATACCAACCTCAAACACATACATGATGAATATGTAGGTGGGGACTTGAGCTACAATGATTTTTCCAAGTTTTGCAGCAAGTGCTGGAACCAGGACAGTTATGGGTTTGTCACAATTGATATGACAAGAACACCTAATACTGGCAAATACAGAAATAAAATCAACGATTTTCTAGACGTTGAGACATAAATAAACAACCATGAAACGACCAGTCATTGATGATCTTAAGTTAAGAGATTATCTTGTAAAAAGATTTAAGGGATGGAAATCAGAGAACCGTGGAATTTATGAAAAACACAAACAAACAGAACAGCCTGTCATTGATGCTATTAATAATTTAGGTAAGAATATCAAAACTGTTACAGAGCAAAATCAAGATTTGATCACAGAGCTTGTACCTGTAGCTGCTAGGAACATATTAGATTATCCATTCACCCCACTTTCCAGCATTCATACACCTAGTCCTATTGCTCCTAGAAGAATTGAAGCTACTCAGGATCCTATTGAATTGGGTCTTCTTGCTCAAAAATATTTAACCACACCTAAAGACAACAAAGATGAGGTGTTTGGCTTATATGCCGACACAGAGCTTGATGGCAGCATTATTCATAGAATCGGTAATTTCAGAGTAACTTTTATGGGGGATGATATCATTGTATATTCAGAATCTCGTCTCGGAGAAAAAGGTGCTTTTGTTAAGTACCCCGGAACACCTGGATTGTGGGAACTGATGACTAGGAAGAGGCCTGGCAGCTATACAGATCAAGACTATGAATATTACAAAGAAATATTAATAAAATCAGATGCTCTATACCAGAACAATGATCCCACACAAAAAAGAGTCAAGTCTAGCAGTGGAGCAAAATACAACAATTTAATCAAGCCCATATGGTCACAGATCAAGACTGGCAGTGGAATCAAACAATACAACACCCTGCCTAAAGAATTTGTCTGGGTTGATGATGTCAGGAAACTTGTGGATAGGTTGCTGGTGATAGCCGGGGAGGAAAATGCTGGCAACCACAATTTTTACAATGAAAAGGTTGGAATTATGGACATGATAAGCACCAAATTGTCTAATTTTATAGTGAATGACACTAAGGGGATTGGATATCTCATAAAAATTATTAATACTCTACCACCTAAATTTTGGAATATTTCTGAGGGTCGGGGGTTGGTTAATGACATTATAAACAAGCTGCCATTTGAACTACACATTCCAGGCTATCAGTATTGTGGTCCAGGCACAAAATTGGACCATAGATTAAACAGAGGTGATACTGGTGTAAATCCCCTAGATGCTGCTTGTAGAGACCATGACATAGCATACAACACACATTCTGATCTTGACAAGAGACATGTTGCAGACAAGAAATTAGAAGAGGCTGCATTTGGTAGATTTGTAAGCAAAGATGCTTCTTTGAGTGAAAAAATAGCAGCATTGGGGACCACCATAGCTATGAGCACCAAACAAAAACTGGGGTGGGGGCTGTGAATATGTATATAATAAACCTACAATGAAGGCCAAGGGTGTTATGTATCAAATACCTTATGCAGGTCTCAAATCTCTTAAAACTATTGATAGTCTTTTGACCAAAAAGCAGCGCAAGAAAAAAAGCTCTTGTCTTGCCAAGGGGCATGGTATGAAATTGTTGCTTAGTACCCCCCAATTAAAAAAATTACAGCAATCCAGGAAAAAATCACATGTGGGGGGTTTCATATTTACTATCCCGGCCATCTTAGCTGCTCTCGGGGCTGTTGGGAGCTTGGCCGGGGGATCAGCTGCCATAGCAAAAACAGTAATAGATGCCAAGAAGAATAGGGCAGAATTAGATGAGCAGAAGCGCCATAACCTGGCAATGGAGAAACAAGGCAAAGGTATTAAGAGAGCCATGAATAAGTTTAAAAAAAACAAGAGCCGCTTACAAACCAAGATATTGAAGCTTTAATCAAGCCACTGGGCATCAAAAATTTTAGAGGTGTGTACATGTCTGATTCTTTACCGGAACAACCACTCAACAAAGAGTGTGGCATTGTTAATTTGGATGAGTACAAAAATCAGGGCACTCACTGGATCTGTTATCTTAAATATTTAAACGATGAGGCATTTGTGTTTGATTCATTTGGAGGTGTTCCACCTGAAAATTTAATAAAATATCTAAAATCAGCTAATCTTTATTACAATAATGCCCGTGTTCAAAACTTCAAAGATGTTAATTGCGGACATTTGTGTTTATCTGTTCTCAGATATATGTCTCAAATAAATAAACCATCAATTGAAAATTTTCAAAAAGCCTTGTGGTATTTAAAACATCATGGGGGTATTCCATCTCACCAGCCAAAATTCAATATTGAAACTCAAATTGCATGATGACATAGTGTATCCCAAAACAATAGCTCTCAGAGCATTTTACGGCATGTACGATACCTAATATTACTCACCACAACAACACAATTGCAGTAGGGGATCAAAAAATTGTCATCACTCCAGGGCAGTATAATCTGTCCACTCTAAATGCTCAATTACCCAGAGGTATAGTTTTAAGTCAAAATTCTGTCACTCACAGAGTAGAAATTGTATCTGCTACAGAAACAGTGGATCTGGGTACTATAGGAGAGCTGTTAGGCTTTGAGAACAACACAAAACTTGAAGCGGCCATCAAACACACTGCTATGAATATACCTAAATTCTTAGCCATAGAGACTCTGAATATTCACTGTAATGTGGCCGAGGGTATGATCACCAAATCAAATGGCATAGGCACTCACAAACAAACCGGCATCATTGCAACATTCAAACCTAATTCCGAATTCATGGAGCCCATCATCTACAATCCATCCCCAACATTATATTTTCCTGTGTGTCATAACAGAATAGATTATATTGAATTGATGGTCACTAATGAAAAAGAAGAATTAGTTGATTTTGCTGGAGCCACAACAACTGCAATCATAGAGATTAATATTTAAATAAAAATACATACAATGGAAAATATTGAGAGTTATGAGCTACAATCATTCCCCCCAAACAGGAGGACATTTGCAAATTTAAATCAACCCAACACAGAGATTGAGGTTGATCTTGATGTAGGGGACGGCTTTATACACCCCCACAGAGCAGATCTATACATCAAATTTGATGTTGTAAAGCTCGATGGAACAGATTATCCGGCAAATTCGAACATAAGATTGGTAGACAATTTTGTGCCGCATCTGTTCTCTGAAATTGAGATCAGAAAGCATGGTGTTGTTATAAACAGAGTTGATTATCCCGGCATTACCTCCACGGCTTTGGCCACTCTAAAATTATCCAAAACAGAGGCTTCATACTACCAAATAGGTGGATTTGAAGCTGGTGAGAAAATATTATCAAAAAGCCACACAGTGCTGTTCCCCATGCGCCTGTTGCCAGGATTCTTCTCGGATTACAAAGAAATTATGTGGAAGGGTGGTTTAAGAATTACATTTAGAAGAGCTGCAAATGATAATAATGCTTTGATGAGGTACAGTGCGATAAACCCCACAGGAGAAGCTCTGCCCAATACCCTACCAGATGAGGGCAAATGCATTATTCAGACTATGGAGTTAAGAATCCCAGTTGTTGAATATGAGGCCAGCTATGCTCTTAAATACAAAGCTGATATAATAAAAAATCCACAGATTCCTCTGCAATTTTACACATATCAATGCGTACAGAAGCCTGCCGCTGGTACATATTATGAGTTTGATGCTACAAATTCATTCTCCAGCATACAATACGACATGCCTGATTTTGTAGTGGTATTGTTTCAGACTGGAAGACACAATAATCAGGAAAAAAATTCAAGTAAATTTGATAACTGCAACATCAAGAACATATATCTTAAAAATGGCAGAAATGAGGTATTTCCTAGAGAAAATTACAATTTAGACATGTCCAAGAGTGATTTCCTCAAATTATATGAGGCTTTTTCGGCTTTCAAACGTGTCACTACTGGCAATACTGACATGTACTACACTCCAGATGAATTCAAGACACAGAGACCCATGTTTGTAATTAACACTTCGAAAAGAAAACAGGTTGTGGTGAATGACAGGACAAACATTAAAATTATCTGTGAATTCCATGAGCCATTACCCGATGACACCATATGTAGTGTCATTCTCATAGGGGAAAAATCATATGTTTATGACGTAAGAAATGAGAGAGTCACGGAGCAATTCTAGAAGAATTACATTGTTTTAATATTAGATAAACAAATTGAAGCTGGTATCCAATTGAACTTAAACCAGAAATAAATATGTGTATGTGTATGTGTATGGCCTAGTTTTAAGTATGGCTACAAGAGGGGCATATTTTTAACAAAATTATGGACAACAATCTCTCAGAAGTGCCTTTTATAAGTGTAGCCTCATCAATCTGAGGAGGTCATACTTTCTCATGGAATCCATGAGGGCTTTTTTACAAAAATCTTGGATTATACGGGGTTTCACACTAGAGCAAAAAACTCATATGGCCATGTTGAGCTAGTTTTAAGTATAGCCAAACCTGCTTGAGGAGAGTTCATACTTTCGTGGGTTTATAGTACAGTCAATACAACTACTGATAGGAGGTTCCATATAAGGTCAAAAACTACATACTCAGATCTTCACCAAACTTTGCAGGGATACATTGGATGTCAAGACACGTGGAAAAAACGTACAAAACAAGAGATTGGAGACATCAAGATTTTGGACGATTTTTTTAAGAATTTTCAAACTTTCAGAAAGGATGTTCCAGATAAGGTCAAAAACGACATACTCAGATCTTCACCAAACTTTGCAGGGATACATTGGAAGTCAAGACACGTGGAAAAAACGTACAAAACAAGAGATTGAAGACATCAAGATTTTGGACGAATTTTTTAAAAATTTTCAAATTTTCGGATAGGAGGTTCCAGATAAGGTCAAAAACTACATACTCAGATCTTCACCAAACTTTGCAGGGATACATTGGATGTCAAGACACGTGGAAAAAACATACAAAACATAGGATTGGGGATATCAAGATTTTGGACGAATTTTTTAAGAATTTTCAAATTTTCAGATAGGAGGTTCCATATAAGGTCAAAAACTACATACTCAGATCTTCACCAAACATTGCAGGGATACATTGGATGTCAAGAAACGTGGAAAAAACGTACAAAACAAGAGATTGGAGACATCAAGATTTTGGACGAATTTTTTAAGAATTTTCAAATTTTCAGATAGGAGGTTCCAGATAAGGTCAAAAACTACATACTCAGATCTTCACCAAACGTTGCAGGGATACTTTGCATGTCAGGACACGTGGAAAAAACGTACAAAACAAGAGATTGGAGACATCAAGATTTTCGACGAATTTTTTAAGATTTTTCAAATTTTCAGATGGGAGGTTTCAGATAAGGTCAAAAACGACATACTCAGATCTTCACCAAACTTTGCATGGATACATTGGATGTCAAGACACGTGGAAAAAACATACAAAACATAGGATTGGGGACATCAAGATTTTGGACGAATTTTTTAAGAATTTTCAAATTTTCAGAAAGGAGGTTCCATATAAGGTCAAAAACTACATACTCAGATCTTCACCAAACTTTGCAGGGATACATTGGATGTCAAGAAACGTGGAAAAAACGTACAAAACAAGAGATTGGAGACATCAAGATTTTGGATGAATTTTTTAAGAATTTTCAAATTTTCAGAAAGGAGGCTCCATATAAGGTCAAAAACTACATACTCAGATCTTCACCAAACTTTGCAGGGATACATTGGATGTCAAGACACGTGGAAAAAACGTACAAAACAAGAGATTGGAGACATCAAGATTTTGGACGAATTTTTGAGGAATTTTCAAATTTTCAGAAATGAGGTTCCAGATAAGGTCTAAAACTACATACTCAGATCTTCACCAAACTTTGCAGGGATACATTGGTTGTCAAGACACGTGGAAAAAACATACAAAACATAGGATTGGGGACATCAAGATTTTGGTCAAATATTTTTAAGAATTTTCAAATTTTCAGATAAGAGGTTCCATATAAGGTCAAAAACTACATACTCAGATCTTCACCAAACATTGCAGGGATACATTGGATGTCAAGACACCTGGAAAAAACGTACAAAACAAGAGATTGAGGTCATCAAGATTTTGGACGGATTTTTTAGGAATTTTCAAATTTTCAGATGGTAGGTTCCAGATAAGGTCAAAAACTACATACTCAGATCTTCACCAAACTTTGCAGGGATACATTGGATGTCAAGACACGTGGAAAAAACGTACAAAACAAGAGATTGGAGACATCAAGATTTTGGACGAATTTTTCAAGAATTCTCAAATTTTCAGATAGGAGGTTCCATATAAGGTCAAAAACTACATACTCAGATCTTCACCAAACTTTGCATGGATACATTGGATGTCAAGACACGTGGAAAAACATACAAAACATAGGATTGGAGACATCAAGATTTTGGTCGAATTTTTTAAGAATTTTCAAATTTTCAGAAAGGAGGTTCCATATAAGGTCAAAAACTACATACTCAGATCTTCACCAAACTTTGCAGGGATACATTGGATGTCAAGACACGTGGAAAAAAAGTACAAAACAAGAGAGTGGAGACATCAAGATTTTAGACGAATTTTTTAGGAATTTTCAAATTTTCAGATGGGAGGTTCCATATAAGGTCAAAAACTACATACTCAGATCTTCACCAAACTTTGCAGGGATACATTGGATGTCAAGACACGTGGAAAAAACGTACAAAACAAGAGATTGGAGACATCAAGATTTTGGACGAATTTTTTAAGAATTTTCAAATTTTCAGAAAGGATGTTCCAGATAAGGTCAAAAACGACATACTCAGATCTTCACCAAACTTTGCAGGGATACATTGGATGTCAAGACACGTGGAAAAAACGTACAAAACAAGAGATTGGAGACATCAAGATTTTCGACGAATTTTTTAAGAATTTTCAAATTTTCAGAAAGGATGTTCCAGATAAGGTCAAAAACGACATACTCAGATCTTCACCAAACTTTGCAGGGATACATTGGATGTCAAGACACGTGGAAAAAACGTACAAAACAAGAGATTGGAGACATCAAGATTTTGGACGAATTTTTTAAGAATTTTCAAATTTTCAGAAAGGATGTTCCAGATAAGGTCAAAAACGACATACTCAGATCTCCACTAAAATTTGCAGCGATACATTGGATGTCAAGACACGTGGAAAAAACATACAAAACATAGGATTGGGGATATCAAGATTTTGGTCAAATTTTTTAAGAATTCTCAGATTTTCAGATAGGAGGTTCCATATAAGGTCAAAAACGACATACTCAGATCTTCAGCAAACATTGCAGGGATACATTGGATGTCAAGAAAAGTGGAAAAAACGTACAAAAGAAGAGATTGGAGACATCAAGATTTTGGACGAATTTTTGAAGAATTTTCAAATTTTCAGATAGGAGGTTCCAGATAAGGTCAAAAACTACATACTCAGATCTTCACCAAACGTTGCAGTGATACTTTGCATGTCAAGACACGTGGAAAAAACGTACAAAACAAGAGATTGGAGACATCAAGATTTTCGACGAATTTTTGAAGAATTTTCAAATTTTCAGATGGGAGGTTCCAGATAAGGTCAAAAACGACATACTCAGATCTTCACCAAACTTTGCATGGATACATTGGATGTCAAGACACGTGTAAAAAACGTACAAAACAAGAGATTGGGGACATCAAGATTTTGGACGAATTTTTTAAGAATTTTCAAATTTTCAGAAAGGAGGTTCCATATAAGTTCAAAAACTACATACTCAGATCTTCACCAAACTTTGCAGGGATACATTGGATGTCAAGACACGTGGAAAAAACGTACAAAACAAGAGATTGGAGACATCAAGATTTTGGACGAATTTTTTAAGAATTTTCAAATTTTCAGAAAGGATGTTCCACATAAGGTCAAAAACGACATACTCAGATCTTCACCAAACTTTGCAGGGATACATTGGAGGTCAAGACACGTGGAAAAAACGTACAAAACAAGAGATTGAAGACATCAAGATTTTGGACGAATTTTTTAAAAATTTTCAAATTTTCAGATAGGAGGTTCCAGATAAGGTCAAAAACTACATACTCAGATCTTCACCAAACTTTGCAGGGATACATTGGATGTCAAGACGCGTGGAAAAAACATACAAAACATAGGATTGGGGATATCAAGATTTTGGTCAAATTTTTTAAGAATTTTCAAATTTTCAGATAGGAGGTTCCATATAAGGTGAAAAACTACATACTCAGATCTTCACCAAACATTGCAGGGATACATTGGATGTCAAGAAACGTGGAAAAAACGTACAAAACAAGAGATTGGAGACATCAAGATTTTGGACGAATTTTTTAAGAATTTTCAAATTTTCAGATAGGAGGTTCCAGATAAGGTCAAAAACTACATACTCAGATTTTCACCAAACGTTGCAGGGATACTTTGCATGTCAAGACACGTGGAAAAAACGTACAAAACAAGAGATTGGAGACATCAAGATTTTCGACGAATTTTTTAAGAATTTTCAAATTTTCAGAAAGGAGGCTCCATATAAGGTCAAAAACTACATACTCAGATCTTCACCAAACTTTGCAGGGATACATTGGATGTCAAGACACGTGGAAAAAACGTACAAAACAAGAGAGTGGAGACATCAAGATTTTGGACGAATTTTTGAAGAATTTTCAAATTTTCAGAAAGGAGGTTCCAGATAAGGTCAAAAACTACATACTCAGATCTTCACCAAACTTTGCAGGGATACATTGGATGTCAAGACACGTGGAAAAAACGTACAAAACAAGAGATTGGTGTCATCAAGATTTTGGACGGATTTTTTAGGAATTTTCATATTTTCAGTTGAGAGGTTAAAGATAAGGTCAAAAACTACATACTCAGATCTTCACCAAACTTTGCAGGGATACATTGGATGTGAAGACACGTGAAAAAAACGTACAAAACAAGAGATTGGAGACATCAAGATTTTGGACGAATTTTTTAAGAATTTTCAAATTTTCAGAAAGGATGTTCTAGATAAGGTCAAAAACGACATACTCAGATCTTCACCAAACTTTGCAGGGATACATTGGATGTCAAGACACGTGGAAAAAACGTACAAAACAAGAGATTGGAGACATCAAGATTTTGGACGAATTTTTCAAGAATTCTCAAATTTTCAGATAGGAGGTTCCATATAAGGTCAAAAACTACATACTCAGATCTTCACCAAACTTTGCATGGATACATTGGATGTCAAGACACGTGGAAAAAACATACAAAACATAGGATTGGAGACATCAAGATTTTGGTCGAATTTTTTAAGAATTTTCAAATTTTCAGAAAGGAGGTTCCATATAAGGTCAAAAACTACATACTCAGATCTTCACCAAACTTTACAGGGATACATTGGATGTCAAGACACGTGGAAAAAAAGTACAAAACAAGAGAGTGGAGACATCAAGATTTTAGACGGATTTTTTAGGAATTTTCAAATTTTCAGATGGGAGGTTCCATATAAGGTCAAAAACTACATACTCAGATCTTCACCAAACTTTGCAGGGATACATTGGATGTCAAGACACGTGGAAAAAAAGTACAAAACAAGAGATTGGAGACATCAAGATTTTGGACGAATTTTTTAAGAATTTTCAAATTTTCAGAAAGGAGGTTCCATATAAGGTCAAAAACTACATACTCAGATCTTCACCAAACATTGCAGGGATACATTGGATGTCAAGAAACGTGGAAAAAACGTACAAAACAAGAGATTGGAGACATCAAGATTTTGGACGAATTTTTGAAGAATTTTCAAATTTTCAGATAGGAGGTTCCAGATAAGGTCAAAAACTACATACTCAGATCTTCACCAAACTTTGCAGGGATACTTTGCATGTCAAGATACGTGGAAAAAACGTACAAAACAAGAGATTGGAGACATCAAGATTTTCGACGAATTTTTGAAGAATTTTCAAATTTTCAGATGGGAGGTTCCAGATAAGGTCAAAAACGACATACTCAGATCTTCACCAAACTTTGCATGGATACATTGGATGTCAAGACACGTGTAAAAAACGTACAAAACAAGAGATTGGGGACATCAAGATTTTGGACGAATTTTTTAAGAATTTTCAAATTTTCAGAAAGGAGGTTCCATATAAGTTCAAAAACTACATACTCAGATCTTCACCAAACTTTGCAGGGATACATTGGATATCAAGACACGTGGAAAAAACGTACAAAACAAGAGATTGGAGACATCAAGATTTTGTACGAATTTTTTAAGAATTTTCAAATTTTCAGAAAGGATGTTCCATATAAGGTCAAAAGCGACATACTCAGATCTTCACCAAACTTTGCAGGGATACATTGGAGGTCAAGGCACGTGGAAAAAACGTACAAAACAAGAGATTGAAAACATCAAGATTTTGTACGAATTTTTTAAAAATTTTCAAATTTTCAGATAGGAGGTTCCAGATAAGGTCAAAAACTACATACTCAGATCTTCACCAAACTTTGCATGGATACATTGGATGTCAAGACACGTGGAAAAAACATACAAAACAAGAGATTGGAGACATCAAGATTTTGGACGAATTTTTTAAGAATTTTCAAATTTTCAGATAGGAGGTTCCAGATAAGGTCAAAAACTACATACTCAGATCTTCACCAAACGTTGCAGGGATACTTTGCATGTCAAGACACGTGGAAAAAACGTACAAAACAAGAGATTGGAGACATCAAGATTTTCGACGAATTTTTTAAGAATTTTCAAATTTTCAGATGGGAGGTTTCAGATAAGGTCAAAAACGACATACTCAGATCTTCACCAAACTTTGCATGGATACATTGGATGTCAAGACACGTGGAAAAACATACAAAACATAGGATTGGGGACATCAAGATTTTGGACGAATTTTTTAAGAATTTTCAAATTTTCAGAAAGGAGGTTCCATATAAGGTCAAAAACTACATACTCAGATCTTCACCAAACTTTGCAGGGATACATTGGATGTCAAGAAACGTGGAAAAAACGTACAAAACAAGAGATTGGAGACATCAAGATTTTGGATGAATTTTTTAAGAATTTTCAAATTTTCAGAAAGGAGGCTCCATATAAGGTCAAAAACTACATACTCAGATCTTCACCAAACTTTGCAGGGATACATTGGATGTCAAGACACGTGGAAAAAACGTACAAAACAAGAGAGTGGAGACATCAAGATTTTGGACGAATTTTTGAAGAATTTTCAAATTTTCAGAAAGGAGGTTCCAGATAAGGTCAAAAACTACATACTCAGATCTTCACCAAACTTTGCAGTTATACATTGGATGTCAAGACACGTGGAAAAAACGTACAAAACAAGAGATTGGAGACATCAAGATTTTGGACGAATTTTTGAAGAATTTTCAAATTTTCAGAAAGGATGTTCCAGATAAGGTCAAAAACGACATACTCAGATCTTCACCAAACTTTGCAGGGATACATTGGATGTCAAGACACGTGGAAAAAACGTACAAAACAAGAGATTGGAGACATCAAGATTTTGGACGAATTTTTCAAGAATTCTCAAATTTTCAGATAGGAGGTTCCATATAAGGTCAAAAACTACATACTCAGATCTTCACCAAACTTTGCATGGATACATTGGATGTCAAGACACGTGGAAAAAACATTCAGAACATAGGATTGGAGACATCAAGATTTTGGTCGAATTTTTTAAGAATTTTCAAATTTTCAGAAAGGAGGTTCCATATAAGGTCAAAAACTACATACTCAGATCTTCACCAAACTTTGCAGGGATACATTGGATGTCAAGACACGTGGAAAAAAAGTACAAAACAAGAGAGTGGAGACATCAAGATTTTAGACGGATTTTTTAGGAATTTTCAAATTTTCAGATGGGAGGTTCCAGATAAGGTCAAAAACTACATACTCAGATCTTCACCAAACGTTGCAGGGATACTTTGCATGTCAAGACACGTGGAAAAAACGTACAAAACAAGAGATTGGAGACATCAAGATTTTCGACGAATTTTTTAAGAATTTTCAAATTTTCAGAAAGGAGGCTCCATATAAGGTCAAAAACTACATACTCAGATCTTCACCAAACTTTGCAGGGATACATTGGATGTCAAGACACGTGGAAAAAACGTACAAAACAAGAGAGTGGAGACATCAAGATTTTGGACGAATTTTTGAAGAATTTTCAAATTTTCAGAAAGGAGGTTACAGATAAGGTCAAAAACTACATACTCAGATCTTCACCAAACTTTGCAGGGATACATTGGATGTCAAGACACGTGGAAAGAACGTACAAAACAAGAGATTGGTGTCATCAAGATTTTGGACGGATTTTTTAGGAATTTTCAAATTTTCAGATGAGAGGTTCCAGATAAGGTCAAAAACTACATACTCAGATCTTCACCAAACTTTGCAGGGATACATTGGATGTGAATACACGTGAAAAAAACGTACAAAACAAGAGATTGGAGACATCAAGATTTTGGACGAATTTTTTAAGAATTTTCAAATTTTCAGAAAGGATGTTCCAGATAAGGTCAAAAACGACATACTCAGATCTTCACCAAACTTTGCAGGGATACATTGGATGTCAAGACACGTGGAAAAAACGTACAAAACAAGAGATTGGAGACATCAAGATTTTGGACGAATTTTTCAAGAATTCTCAAATTTTCAGATAGGAGGTTCCATATAAGGTCAAAAACTACATACTCAGATCTTCACCAAACTTTGCATGGATACATTGGATGTCAAGACACGTGGAAAAAACATACAAAACATAGGATTGGAGACATCAAGATTTTGGTCGAATTTTTTAAGAATTTTCAAATTTTCAGAAAGGAGGTTCCATATAAGGTCAAAAACTACATACTCAGATCTTCACCAAACTTTGCAGGGATACATTGGATGTCAAGACACGTGGAAAAAAAGTACAAAACAAGAGAGTGGAGACATCAAGATTTTAGACGGATTTTTTAGGAATTTTCAAATTTTCAGATGGGAGGTTCCATATAAGGTCAAAAATTACATACTCAGATCTTCACCAAACTTTGCAGGGATACATTGGATGTCAAGACACGTGGAAAAAACGTACAAAACAAGAGATTGGAGACATCAAGATTTTGGACGAATTTTTTAAGAATTTTCAAATTTTCAGAAAGGAGGTTCCATATAAGGTCAAAAACTACATACTCAGATCTTCACCAAACTTTGCAGGGATACATTGGATGTCAAGACACGTGGAAAAAACGTACAAAACAAGAGATTGGAGACATCAAGATTTTGGAAGTATTTTTGAAGAATTTTCAAATTTTCAGAAAGGATGTTCCAGATAAGGTCAAAAACTACATACTCAGATCTTCACCAAACTTTGCAGGGATACATTGGATGTCAAGACACGTGGAAAAAACATACAAAACATAGGATTGGGGATATCAAGATTTTGGTCAAATTTTTTAAGAATTCTCAAATTTTCAGATAGGAGGTTCCATATAAGGTCAAAAACTACATACTCAGATCTTCACCAAACATTGCAGGGATACATTGGATGTCAAGAAACGTGGAAAAAACGTACAAAACAAGAGATTGGAGACATCAAGATTTTGGACGAATTTTTGAAGAATTTTCAAATTTTCAGATAGGAGGTTCCAGATAAGGTCAAAAACTACATACTCAGATCTTCACCAAACGTTGCAGGGATACTTTGCATGTCAAGATACGTGGAAAAAACGTACAAAACAAGAGATTGGAGATATCAAGATTTTCGACGAATTTTTGAAGAATTTTCAAATTTTCAGATGGGAGGTTCCAGATAAGGTCAAAAACGACATACTCAGATCTTCACCAAACTTTGCATGGATACATTGGATGTCAAGACACGTGTAAAAAACGTACAAAACAAGAGATTGGGGACATCAAGATTTTGGACGAATTTTTTAAGAATTTTCAAATTTTCAGAAAGGAGGTTCCATATAAGTTCAAAAACTACATACTCAGATCTTCACCAAACTTTGCAGGGATACATTGGATGTCAAGACACGTGGAAAAAACGTACAAAACAAGAGATTTTAGACATCAAGATTTTGGACGAATTTTTTAAGAATTTTCAAATTTTCAGAAAGGATGTTCCACATAAGGTCAAAAACGACATACTCAGATCTTCACCAAACTTTGCAGGGATACATTGGAGGTCAAGACACGTGGAAAAAACGTACAAAACAAGAGATTGAAGACATCAAGATTTTGGACGAATTTTTTAAAAATTTTCAAATTTTCAGATAGGAGGTTCCAGATAAGGTCAAAAACTACATACTCAGATCTTCATCAAACTTTGCAGGGATACATTGGATGTCAAGACACGTGGAAAAAACATACAAAACATAGGATTGGGGATATCAAGATTTTGGTCAAATTTTTTAAGAATTTTCAAATTTTCAGATAGGAGGTTCCATATAAGGTCAAAAACTACATACTCAGATCTTCACCAAACATTGCAGGGATACATTGGATGTCAAGAAACGTGGAAAAAACGTACAAAACAAGAGATTGGAGACATCAAGATTTTGGACGAATTTTTTAAGTATTTTCAAATTTTCAGATAGGAGGTTCCAGATAAGGTCAAAAACTACATACTCAGATCTTCACCAAACGTTGCAGGGATACTTTGCATGTCAAGACACGTGGAAAAAACGTACAAAACAAGAGATTGGAGACATCAAGATTTTCGACGAATTTTTTAAGAATTTTCAAATTTTCAGATGGGAGGTTTCAGATAAGGTCAAAAACGACATACTCAGATCTTCACCAAACTTTGCATGGATACATTGGATGTCAAGACACGTGGAAAAACATACAAAACATAGGATTGGGGACATCAAGATTTTGGACGAATTTTTTAAGAATTTTCAAATTTTCAGAAAGGAGGTTCCATATAAGGTCAAAAACTACATACTCAGATCTTCACCAAACTTTGCAGGGATACATTGGATGTCAAGAAACGTGGAAAAAACGTACAAAACAAGAGATTGGAGACATCAAGATTTTGGATGAATTTTTTAAGAATTTTCAAATTTTCAGAAAGGAGGCTCCATATAAGGTCAAAAACTACATACTCAGATCTTCACCAAACTTTGCAGGGATACATTGGATGTCAAGACACGTGGAAAAAACGTACAAAACAAGAGAGTGGAGACATCAAGATTTTGGACGAATTTTTGAAGAATTTTCAAATTTTCAGAAAGGAGGTTCCAGATAAGGTCAAAAACTACATACTCAGATCTTCACCAAACTTTGCAGTTATACATTGGATGTCAAGACACGTGGAAAAAACGTACAAAACAAGAGATTGGAGACATCAAGGTTTTGGAAGAATTTTTGAAGAATTTTCAAATTTTCAGAAAGGATGTTCCAGATAAGGTCAAAAACGACATACTCAGATCTTCACCAAACTTTGCAGGGATACATTGGATGTCAAGACACGTGGAAAAAACGTACAAAACAAGAGATTGGAGACATCAAGATTTTGGACGAATTTTTTAAGAATTTTCAAATTTTCAGATAGGAGGTTCCAGATAAGGTCAAAAACTACATACTTAGATCTTCACCAAACTTTGCAGGGATACTTTGCATGTCAAGACACGTGGAAAAAACGTACAAAACAAGAGATTGGAGACATCAAGATTTTGGACGAATTTTTCAAGAATTCTCAAACTTTCAGATAGGAGGTTCCATATAAGGTCAAAAACTACATACTCAGATCTTCACCAAACTTTGCATGGATACATTGGATGTCAAGACACGTGGAAAAAACATACAAAACATAGGATTGGAGACATCAAGATTTTGGTCGAATTTTTTAAGAATTTTCAAATTTTCAGAAAGGAGGTTCCATATAAGGTCAAAAACTACATACTCAGATCTTCACCAAACTTTGCAGGGATACATTGGATGTCAAGACACGTGGAAAAAAAGTACAAAACAAGAGAGTGGAGACATCAAGATTTTAGACGGATTTTTTAGGAATTTTCAAATTTTCAGATGGGAGGTTCCAGATAAGGTCAAAAACTACATACTCAGATCTTCACCAAACGTTGCAGGGATACTTTGCATGTCAAGACACGTGGAAAAAACGTACAAAACAAGAGATTGGAGACATCAAGATTTTCGACGAATTTTTTAAGAATTTTCAAATTTTCAGAAAGGAGGCTCCATATAAGGTCAAAAACTACATACTCAGATCTTCACCAAACTTTGCAGGGATACATTGGATGTCAAGACACGTGGGAAAAACGTACAAAACAAGAGAGTGGAGACATCAAGATTTTGGACGAATTTTTGAAGAATTTTCAAATTTTCAGAAAGGAGGTTCCAGATAAAGTCAAAAACTACATACTCAGATCTTCACCAAACTTTGCAGGGATACATTGGATGTCAAGACACGTGGAAAAAACGTACAAAACAAGAGATTGGTGTCATCAAGATTTTGGACGGATTTTTTAGGAATTTTCAAATTTTCAGATGAGAGGTTCCAGATAAGGTCAAAAACTACATACTCAGATCTTCACCAAACTTTGCAGATATACATTGGATGTGAAGACACGTGAAAAAAACGTACAAAACAAGAGATTGGAGACATCAAGATTTTGGACGAATTTTTTAAGAATTTTCAAATTTTCAGAAAGGATGTTCCAGATAAGGTCAAAAACGACATACTCAGATCTTCACCAAACTTTGCAGATATACATTGGATGTGAAGACACGTGAAAAAAACGTACAAAACAAGAGATTGGAGACATCAAGATTTTGGTCGAATTTTTTAAGAATTTTCAAATTTTCAGAAAGGAGGTTCCATATAAGGTCAAAAACTACATACTCAGATCTTCACCAAACTTTGCAGGGATACATTGGATGTCAAGACACGTGGAAAAAAAGTACAAAACAAGAGAGTGGAGACATCAAGATTTTAGACGGATTTTTTAGGAATTTTCAAATTTTCAGATGGGAGTTTCCATATAAGGTCAAAAACTACATACTCAGATCTTCACCAAACTTTGCAGGGATACATTGGATGTCAAGACACGTGGAAAAAACGTACAAAACAAGAGATTGGAGACATCAAGATTTTGGACGAATTTTTTAAGAATTTTCAAATTTTCAGAAAGGAGGTTCCATATAAGGTCAAAAACTACATACTCAGATCTTCACCAAACTTTGCAGGGATACATTGGATGTCAAGACACGTGGAAAAAACGTACAAAACAAGAGATTGGAGACATCAAGATTTTGGACGAATTTTTTAAGAATTTTCAAATTTTCAGATAGGAGGTTCCAGATAAGGTCAAAAACTACATACTCAGATCTTCACCAAACTTTGCAGGGATACATTGGATGTCAAGACACGTGGAAAAAACGTACAAAACAAGAGATTGGTGTCATCAAGATTTTGGACGGATTTTTTAGGTATTTTCAAATTTTCAGATGAGAGGTTCCAGATAAGGTCAAAAACTACATACTCAGATCTTCACCAAACTTTGCAGGGATACATTGGATGTGAAGACACGTGAAAAAAACGTACAAAACAAGAGATTGGAGACATCAAGATTTTGGACGAATTTTTTAAGAATTTTCAAATTTTCAGAAAGGATGTTCCAGATAAGGTCAAAAAAGACATACTCAGATCTTCACCAAACTTTGCAGGGATACATTGGATGTCAAGACACGTGGAAAAAACGTACAAGACAAGAGATTGGAGACATCAAGATTTTGGACGAATTTTTCAAGAATTCTCAAATTTTCAGATAGGAGGTTCCATATAAGGTCAAAAACTACATACTCAGATCTTCACCAAACTTTGCATGGATACATTGGATGTCAAGGCACGTGGAAAAAACATACAAAACATAGGATTGGAGACATCAAGATTTTGGTCGAATTTTTTAAGAATTTTCAAATTTTCAGAAAGGAGGTTCCATATAAGGTCAAAAACTACATACTCAGATCTTCACCAAACTTTGCAGGGATACATTGGATGTCAAGACACGTGGAAAAAAAGTACAAAACAAGAGAGTGGAGACATCAAGATTTTAGACGGATTTTTTAGGAATTTTCAAATTTTCAGATGGGAGGTTCCATATAAGGTCAAAAACTACATCCTCAGATCTTCACCAAACTTTGCAGGGATACATTGGATGTCAAGACACGTGGAAAAAACGTACAAAACAAGAGATTGGAGACATCAAGATTTTGGACGAATTTTTTAAGAATTTTCAAATTTTCAGAAAGGAGGTTCCATATAAGGTCAAAAACTACATACTCAGATCTTCACCAAACTTTGCAGGGATACATTGGATGTCAAGACACGTGGAAAAAACGTACAAGACAAGAGATTGGAGACATCAAGATTTTGGACGAATTTTTCAAGAATTCTCAAATTTTCAGATAGGAGGTTCCATATAAGGTCAAAAACTACATACTCAGATCTTCACCAAACTTTGCATGGATACATTGGATGTCAAGGCACGTGGAAAAAACATACAAAACATAGGATTGGAGACATCAAGATTTTGGTCGAATTTTTTAAGAATTTTCAAATTTTCAGAAAGGAGGTTCCATATAAGGTCAAAAACTACATACTCAGATCTTCACCAAACTTTGCAGGGATACATTGGATGTCAAGACACGTGGAAAAAAAGTACAAAACAAGAGAGTGGAGACATCAAGATTTTAGACGGATTTTTTAGGAATTTTCAAATTTTCAGATGGGAGGTTCCATATAAGGTCAAAAACTACATCCTCAGATCTTCACCAAACTTTGCAGGGATACATTGGATGTCAAGACACGTGGAAAAAACGTACAAAACAAGAGATTGGAGACATCAAGATTTTGGACGAATTTTTTAAGAATTTTCAAATTTTCAGAAAGGAGGTTCCATATAAGGTCAAAAACTACATACTCAGATCTTCACCAAACTTTGCAGGGATACATTGGATGTCAAGACACGTGGAAAAAACGTACAAAACAAGAGATTGGAGACATCAAGATTTTGGACGAATTTTTTAAGAATTTACAAATTTTCAGAAAGGATGTTCCAGATAAGGTCAAAAACTACATACTCAGATCTTCACCAAACTTTGCAGGGATACATTGGATGTCAAGACACGTGGAAAAAACATACAAAACATAGGATTGGGGATATCAAGATTTTGGTCAAATTTTTTAAGAATTCTCAAATTTTCAGATAGGAGGTTCCATATAAGGTCAAAAACTACATACTCAGATCTTCACCAAACATTGCAGGGATACATTGGATGTCAAGAAACGTGGAAAAAACGTACAAAACAAGAGATTGGAGACATCAAGATTTTGGACGAATTTTTTAAGTATTTTCAAATTTTCAGATAGGAGGTTCCAGATAAGGTCAAAAACTACATACTCAGATCTTCACCAAACGTTGCAGGGATACTTTGCATGTCAAGACACGTGGAAAAACGTACAAAACAAGAGATTGGAGACATCAAGATTTTCGACGAATTTTTTAAGAATTTTCAAATTTTCAGATGGGAGGTTTCAGATAAGGTCAAAAACGACATACTCAGATCTTCACCAAACTTTGCATGGATACATTGGATGTCAAGACACGTGGAAAAACATACAAAACATAGGATTGGGGACATCAAGATTTTGGACGAATTTTTTAAGAATTTTCAAATTTTCAGAAAGGAGGTTCCATATAAGGTCAAAAACTACATACTCAGATCTTCACCAAACTTTGCAGGGATACATTGGATGTCAAGAAACGTGGAAAAAACGTACAAAACAAGAGATTGGAGACATCAAGATTTTGGATGAATTTTTTAAGAATTTTCAAATTTTCAGAAAGGAGGCTCCATATAAGGTCAAAAACTACATACTCAGATCTTCACCAAACTTTGCAGGGATACATTGGATGTCAAGACACGTGGAAAAAACGTACAAAACAAGAGAGTGGAGACATCAAGATTTTGGACGAATTTTTGAAGAATTTTCAAATTTTCAGAAAGGAGGTTCCAGATAAGGTCAAAAACTACATACTCAGATCTTCACCAAACTTTGCAGTTATACATTGGATGTCAAGACACGTGGAAAAAACGTACAAAACAAGAGATTGGAGACATCAAGGTTTTGGACGAATTTTTGAAGAATTTTCAAATTTTCAGAAAGGATGTTCCAGATAAGGTCAAAAACGACATACTCAGATCTTCACCAAACTTTGCAGGGATACATTGGATGTCAAGACACGTGGAAAAAACGTACAAAACAAGAGATTGGAGACATCAAGATTTTGGAAGAATTTTTTAAGAATTTTCAAATTTTCAGATAGGAGGTTCCAGATAAGGTCAAAAACTACATACTTAGATCTTCACCAAACTTTGCAGGGATACTTTGCATGTCAAGACACGTGGAAAAAACGTACAAAACAAGAGATTGGAGACATCAAGATTTTCGACGAATTTTTTAAGAATTTTCAAATTTTCAGATGGGAGGTTTCAGATAAGGTCAAAAACGACATACTCAGATCTTCACCAAACTTTGCATGGATACATTGGATGTCAAGACACGTGGAAAAACATACAAAACATAGGATT
The DNA here is from genome assembly GCF_977018435.1 of Lepisma saccharinum. NCBI lineage: Eukaryota > Metazoa > Arthropoda > Insecta > Zygentoma > Lepismatidae > Lepisma > Lepisma saccharinum. The sequence continues at coordinate 29,040 of NW_028143195.1, forward strand.
GGGGACATCAAGATTTTGGACGAATTTTTTAAGAATTTTCAAATTTTCAGAAAGGAGGTTCCATATAAGGTCAAAAACTACATACTCAGATCTTCACCAAACTTTGCAGGGATACATTGGATGTCAAGACACGTGGAAAAAAAGTACAAAACAAGAGAGTGGAGACATCAAGATTTTAGACGGATTTTTTAGGAATTTTCAAATTTTCAGATGGGAGTTTCCATATAAGGTCAAAAACTACATACTCAGATCTTCACCAAACTTTGCAGGGATACATTGGATGTCAAGACACGTGGAAAAAACGTACAAAACAAGAGATTGGAGACATCAAGATTTTGGACGAATTTTTTAAGAATTTTCAAATTTTCAGAAAGGAGGTTCCATATAAGGTCAAAAACTACATACTCAGATCTTCACCAAACTTTGCAGGGATACATTGGATGTCAAGACACGTGGAAAAAACGTACAAAACAAGAGATTGGAGACATCAAGATTTTGGACGAATTTTTTAAGAATTTTCAAATTTTCAGATAGGAGGTTCCAGATAAGGTCAAAAACTACATACTCAGATCTTCACCAAACTTTGCAGGGATACATTGGATGTCAAGACACGTGGAAAAAACGTACAAAACAAGAGATTGGTGTCATCAAGATTTTGGACGGATTTTTTAGGTATTTTCAAATTTTCAGATGAGAGGTTCCAGATAAGGTCAAAAACTACATACTCAGATCTTCACCAAACTTTGCAGGGATACATTGGATGTGAAGACACGTGAAAAAAACGTACAAAACAAGAGATTGGAGACATCAAGATTTTGGACGAATTTTTTAAGAATTTTCAAATTTTCAGAAAGGATGTTCCAGATAAGGTCAAAAAAGACATACTCAGATCTTCACCAAACTTTGCAGGGATACATTGGATGTCAAGACACGTGGAAAAAACGTACAAGACAAGAGATTGGAGACATCAAGATTTTGGACGAATTTTTCAAGGATTCTCAAATTTTCAGATAGGAGGTTCCATATAAGGTCAAAAACTACATACTCAGATCTTCACCAAACTTTGCATGGATACATTGGATGTCAAGGCACGTGGAAAAAACATACAAAACATAGGATTGGAGACATCAAGATTTTGGTCGAATTTTTTAAGAATTTTCAAATTTTCAGAAAGGAGGTTCCATATAAGGTCAAAAACTACATACTCAGATCTTCACCAAACTTTGCAGGGATACATTGGATGTCAAGACACGTGGAAAAAAAGTACAAAACAAGAGAGTGGAGACATCAAGATTTTAGACGGATTTTTTAGGAATTTTCAAATTTTCAGATGGGAGGTTCCATATAAGGTCAAAAACTACATCCTCAGATCTTCACCAAACTTTGCAGGGATACATTGGATGTCAAGACACGTGGAAAAAACGTACAAAACAAGAGATTGGAGACATCAAGATTTTGGACGAATTTTTTAAGAATTTTCAAATTTTCAGAAAGGAGGTTCCATATAAGGTCAAAAACTACATACTCAGATCTTCACCAAACTTTGCAGGGATACATTGGATGTCAAGACACGTGGAAAAAACGTACAAAACAAGAGATTGGAGACATCAAGATTTTGGACGAATTTTTTAAGAATTTACAAATTTTCAGAAAGGATGTTCCAGATAAGGTCAAAAACTACATACTCAGATCTTCACCAAACTTTGCAGGGATACATTGGATGTCAAGACACGTGGAAAAAACATACAAAACATAGGATTGGGGATATCAAGATTTTGGTCAAATTTTTTAAGAATTCTCAAATTTTCAGATAGGAGGTTCCATATAAGGTCAAAAACTACATACTCAGATCTTCACCAAACATTGCAGGGATACATTGGATGTCAAGAAACGTGGAAAAAACGTACAAAACAAGAGATTGGAGACATCAAGATTTTGGACGAATTTTTTAAGTATTTTCAAATTTTCAGATAGGAGGTTCCAGATAAGGTCAAAAACTACATACTCAGATCTTCACCAAACGTTGCAGGGATACTTTGCATGTCAAGACACGTGGAAAAACGTACAAAACAAGAGATTGGAGACATCAAGATTTTCGACGAATTTTTTAAGAATTTTCAAATTTTCAGATGGGAGGTTTCAGATAAGGTCAAAAACGACATACTCAGATCTTCACCAAACTTTGCATGGATACATTGGATGTCAAGACACGTGGAAAAACATACAAAACATAGGATTGGGGACATCAAGATTTTGGACGAATTTTTTTTGAGAATTTTCAAATTTTCAGAAAGGAGGTTCCATATAAGGTCAAAAACTACATACTCAGATCTTCACCAAACTTTGCAGGGATACATTGGATGTCAAGAAACGTGGAAAAAACGTACAAAACAAGAGATTGGAGACATCAAGATTTTGGATGAATTTTTTAAGAATTTTCAAATTTTCAGAAAGGAGGCTCCATATAAGGTCAAAAACTACATACTCAGATCTTCACCAAACTTTGCAGGGATACATTGGATGTCAAGACACGTGGAAAAAACGTACAAAACAAGAGAGTGGAGACATCAAGATTTTGGACGAATTTTTGAAGAATTTTCAAATTTTCAGAAAGGAGGTTCCAGATAAGGTCAAAAACTACATACTCAGATCTTCACCAAACTTTGCAGTTATACATTGGATGTCAAGACACGTGGAAAAAACGTACAAAACAAGAGATTGGAGACATCAAGGTTTTGGACGAATTTTTGAAGAATTTTCAAATTTTCAGAAAGGATGTTCCAGATAAGGTCAAAAACGACATACTCAGATCTTCACCAAACTTTGCAGGGATACATTGGATGTCAAGACACGTGGAAAAAACGTACAAAACAAGAGATTGGAGACATCAAGATTTTGGAAGAATTTTTTAAGAATTTTCAAATTTTCAGATAGGAGGTTCCAGATAAGGTCAAAAACTACATACTTAGATCTTCACCAAACTTTGCAGGGATACTTTGCATGTCAAGACACGTGGAAAAAACGTACAAAACAAGAGATTGGAGACATCAAGATTTTCGACGAATTTTTTAAGAATTTTCAAATTTTCAGATGGGAGGTTTCAGATAAGGTCAAAAACGACATACTCAGATCTTCACCAAACTTTGCATGGATACATTGGATGTCAAGACACGTGGAAAAACATACAAAACATAGGATTGGGGACATCAAGATTTTGGACGAATTTTTTAAGAATTTTCAAATTTTCAGAAAGGAGGTTCCATATAAGGTCAAAAACTACATACTCAGATCTTCACCAAACTTTGCAGGGATACATTGGATGTCAAGAAACGTGGAAAAAACGTACAAAACAAGAGATTGGAGACATCAAGATTTTGGATGAATTTTTTAAGAATTTTCAAATTTTCAGAAAGGAGGCTCCATATAAGGTCAAAAACTACATACTCAGATCTTCACCAAACTTTGCAGGGATACATTGGATGTCAAGAAACGTGGAAAAAACGTACAAAACAAGAGAGTGGAGACATCAAGATTTTGGACGAATTTTTGAAGAATTTTCAAATTTTCAGAAAGGAGGTTCCAGATAAGGTCAAAAACTACATACTCAGATCTTCACCAAACTTTGCAGTTATACATTGGATGTCAAGACACGTGGAAAAAACGTACAAAACAAGAGATTGGAGACATCAAGATTTTCGACGAATTTTTGAAGAATTTTCAAATTTTCAGAAAGGATGTTCCAGATAAGGTCAAAAACGACATACTCAGATCTTCACCAAACTTTGCAGGGATACATTGGATGTCAAGACACGTGGAAAAAACGTACAAAACAAGAGATTGGAGACATCAAGATTTTGGACGAATTTTTCAAGAATTCTCAAACTTTCAGATAGGAGGTTCCATATAAGGTCAAAAACTACATACTCAGATCTTCACCAAACTTTGCATGGATACATTGGATGTCAAGACACGTGGAAAAAACATACAAAACATAGGATTGGAGACATCAAGATTTTGGTCGAATTTTTTAAGAATTTTCAAATTTTCAGAAAGGAGGTTCCATATAAGGTCAAAAACTACATACTCAGATCTTCACCAAACTTTGCAGGGATACATTGGATGTCAAGACACGTGGAAAAAAAGTACAAAACAAGAGAGTGGAGACATCAAGATTTTAGACGGATTTTTTAGGAATTTTCAAATTTTCAGATGGGAGGTTCCAGATAAGGTCAAAAACTACATACTCAGATCTTCACCAAACGTTGCAGGGATACTTTGCATGTCAAGACACGTGGAAAAAACGTACAAAACAAGAGATTGGAGACATCAAGATTTTCGACGAATTTTTTAAGAATTTTCAAATTTTCAGAAAGGAGGCTCCATATAAGGTCAAAAACTACATACTCAGATCTTCACCAAACTTTGCAGGGATACATTGGATGTCAAGACACGTGGGAAAAACGTACAAAACAAGAGAGTGGAGACATCAAGATTTTGGACGAATTTTTGAAGAATTTTCAAATTTTCAGAAAGGAGGTTCCAGATAAGGTCAAAAACTACATACTCAGATCTTCACCAAACTTTGCAGGGATACATTGGATGTCAAGACACGTGGAAAAAACGTACAAAACAAGAGATTGGTGTCATCAAGATTTTGGACGGATTTTTTAGGAATTTTCAAATTTTCAGATGAGAGGTTCCAGATAAGGTCAAAAACTACATACTCAGATCTTCACCAAACTTTGCAGGGATACATTGGATGTGAAGACACGTGAAAAAAAACGTACAAAACAAGAGATTGGAGACATCAAGATTTTGGACGAATTTTTTAAGAATTTTCAAATTTTCAGAAAGGATGTTCCAGATAAGGTCAAAAACGACATACTCAGATCTTCACCAAACTTTGCAGGGATACATTGGATGTCAAGACACGTGGAAAAAACGTACAAAACAAGAGATTGGAGACATCAAGATTTTGGACGAATTTTTCAAGAATTCTCAAATTTTCAGATAGGAGGTTCCATATAAGGTCAAAAACTACATACTCAGATCTTCACCAAACTTTGCATGGATACATTGGATGTCAAGACACGTGGAAAAAACATACAAAACATAGGATTGGAGACATCAAGATTTTGGTCGAATTTTTTAAGAATTTTCAAATTTTCAGAAAGGAGGTTCCATATAAGGTCAAAAACTACATACTCAGATCTTCACCAAACTTTGCAGGGATACATTGGATGTCAAGACACGTGGAAAAAAAGTACAAAACAAGAGAGTGGAGACATCAAGATTTTAGACGGATTTTTTAGGAATTTTCAAATTTTCAGATGGGAGTTTCCATATAAGGTCAAAAACTACATACTCAGATCTTCACCAAACTTTGCAGGGATACATTGGATGTCAAGACACGTGGAAAAAACGTACAAAACAAGAGATTGGAGACATCAAGATTTTGGACGAATTTTTTAAGAATTTTCAAATTTTCAGAAAGGAGGTTCCATATAAGGTCAAAAACTACATACTCAGATCTTCACCAAACTTTGCAGGGATACATTGGATGTCAAGACACGTGGAAAAAACGTACAAAACAAGAGATTGGAGACATCAAGATTTTGGACGAATTTTTTAAGAATTTTCAAATTTTCAGATAGGAGGTTCCAGATAAGGTCAAAAACTACATACTCAGATCTTCACCAAACTTTGCAGGGATACATTGGATGTCAAGACACGTGGAAAAAACGTACAAAACAAGAGATTGGTGTCATCAAGATTTTGGACGGATTTTTTAGGTATTTTCAAATTTTCAGATGAGAGGTTCCAGATAAGGTCAAAAACTACATACTCAGATCTTCACCAAACTTTGCAGGGATACATTGGATGTGAAGACACGTGAAAAAAACGTACAAAACAAGAGATTGGAGACATCAAGATTTTGGACGAATTTTTTAAGAATTTTCAAATTTTCAGAAAGGATGTTCCAGATAAGGTCAAAAAAGACATACTCAGATCTTCACCAAACTTTGCAGGGATACATTGGATGTCAAGACACGTGGAAAAAACGTACAAAACAAGAGATTGGAGACATCAAGATTTTGGACGAATTTTTCAAGAATTCTCAAATTTTCAGATAGGAGGTTCCATATAAGGTCAAAAACTACATACTCAGATCTTCACCAAACTTTGCATGGATACATTGGATGTCAAGACACGTGGAAAAAACATACAAAACATAGGATTGGAGACATCAAGATTTTGGTCGAATTTTTTAAGAATTTTCAAATTTTCAGAAAGGAGGTTCCATATAAGGTCAAAAACTACATACTCAGATCTTCACCAAACTTTGCAGGGATACATTGGATGTCAAGACACGTGGAAAAAAAGTACAAAACAAGAGAGTGGAGACATCAAGATTTTAGACGGATTTTTTAGGAATTTTCAAATTTTCAGATGGGAGGTTCCATATAAGGTCAAAAACTACATCCTCAGATCTTCACCAAACTTTGCAGGGATACATTGGATGTCAAGACACGTGGAAAAAACGTACAAAACAAGAGATTGGAGACATCAAGATTTTGGACGAATTTTTTAAGAATTTTCAAATTTTCAGAAAGGAGGTTCCATATAAGGTCAAAAACTACATACTCAGATCTTCACCAAACTTTGCAGGGATACATTGGATGTCAAGACACGTGGAAAAAACGTACAAAACAAGAGATTGGAGACATCAAGATTTTGGACGAATTTTTTAAGAATTTACAAATTTTCAGAAAGGATGTTCCAGATAAGGTCAAAAACTACATACTCAGATCTTCACCAAACTTTGCAGGGATACATTGGATGTCAAGACACGTGGAAAAAACATACAAAACATAGGATTGGGGATATCAAGATTTTGGTCAAATTTTTTAAGAATTCTCAAATTTTCAGATAGGAGGTTCCATATAAGGTCAAAAACTACATACTCAGATCTTCACCAAACATTGCAGGGATACATTGGATGTCAAGAAACGTGGAAAAAACGTACAAAACAAGAGATTGGAGACATCAAGATTTTGGACGAATTTTTGAAGAATTTTCAAATTTTCAGATAGGAGGTTCCAGATAAGGTCAAAAACTACATACTCAGATCTTCACCAAACGTTGCAGGGATACTTTGCATGTCAAGATACGTGGAAAAAACGTACAAAACAAGAGATTGGAGACATCAAGATTTTCGACGAATTTTTGAAGAATTTTCAAATTTTCAGATGGGAGGTTCCAGATAAGGTCAAAAACGACATACTCAGATCTTCACCAAACTTTGCATGGATACATTGGATGTCAAGACACGTGTAAAAAACGTACAAAACAAGACATTGGGGACATCAAGATTTTGGACGAATTTTTTAAGAATTTTCAAATTTTCAGAAAGGAGGTTCCATATAAGTTCAAAAACGACATACTCAGATCTTCACCAAACTTTGCAGGGATACATTGGAGGTCAAGACACGTGGAAAAAACGAACAAAACAAGAGATTAAAGACATCAAGATTTTGGACGAATTTTTTAAGAATTTTCAAATTTTCAGATAGGAGGTTCCAGATAAGGTCAAAAACTACATACTCAGATCTTCAGCAAACTTTGCAGGGATACATTGGATGTCAAGACACGTGGAAAAAACATACAAAACATAGGATTGGGGATATCAAGATTTTGGTCAAATTTTTTAAGAATTTTCAAATTTTCAGATAGGAGGTTCCATATAAGGTCAAAAACTACATACTCAGATCTTCACCAAACATTGCAGGGATACATTGGATGTCAAGAAACGTGGAAAAAACGTACAAAACAAGAGATTGGAGACATCAAGATTTTGGACGAATTTTTTAAGAATTTTCAAATTTTCAGATAGGAGGTTCCAGATAAGGTCAAAAACTACATACTCAGATCTTCACCAAACGTTGCAGGGATACTTTGCATGTCAAGACACGTGGAAAAAACGTACAAAACAAGAGATTGGAGACATCAAGATTTTCGACGAATTTTTTAAGAATTTTCAAATTTTCAGATGGGAGGTTCCAGATAAGGTCAAAAACGACATACTCAGATCTTCACCAAACTTTGCATGGATACATTGGATGTCAAGACACGTGGAAAAACATACAAAACATAGGATTGGGGACATCAAGATTTTGGACGAATTTTTTAAGAATTTTCAAATTTTCAGAAAGGAGGTTCCATATAAGGTCAAAAACTACATACTCAGATCTTCACCAAACTTTGCAGGGATACATTGGATGTCAAGACACGTGGAAAAAACGTACAAAACAAGAGATTGGAGACATCAAGATTTTGGATGAATTTTTTAAGAATTTTCAAATTTTCAGAAAGGAGGCTCCATATAAGGTCAAAAACTACATACTCAGATCTTCACCAAACTTTGCAGGGATACATTGGATGTCAAGACACGTGGAAAAAACGTACAAAACAAGAGAGTGGAGACATCAAGATTTTGGACGAATTTTTGAAGAATTTTCAAATTTTCAGAAAGGAGGTTCCAGATAAGGTCAAAAACTACATACTCAGATCTTCACCAAACTTTGCAGTTATACATTGGATGTCAAGACACGTGGAAAAAACGTACAAAACAAGAGATTGGAGACATCAAGATTTTGGACGAATTTTTGAAGAATTTTCAAATTTTCAGAAAGGATGTTCCAGATAAGGTCAAAAACGACATACTCAGATCTTCACCAAACTTTGCAGGGATACATTGGATGTCAAGACACGTGGAAAAAACGTACAAAACAAGAGATTGGAGACATCAAGATTTTGGACGAATTTTTCAAGAATTCTCAAATTTTCAGATAGGAGGTTCCATATAAGGTCAAAAACTACATACTCAGATCTTCACCAAACTTTGCATGGATACATTGGATGTCAAGACACGTGGAAAAAACATACAAAACATAGGATTGGAGACATCAAGATTTTGGTCGAATTTTTTAAGAATTTTCAAATTTTCAGAAAGGAGGTTCCATATAAGGTCAAAAACTACATACTCAGATCTTCACCAAACTTTGCAGGGATACATTGGATGTCAAGACACGTGGAAAAAATGTACAAAACAAGAGAGTGGAGACATCAAGATTTTAGACGGATTTTTTAGGAATTTTCAAATTTTCAGATGGGAGGTTCCATATAAGGTCAAAAACTACATACTCAGATCTTCACCAAACTTTGCAGGGATACATTGGATGTCAAGACACGTGGAAAAAACGTACAAAACAAGAGATTGGAGACATCAAGATTTTGGACAAATTTTTTAAGAATTTTCAAATTTTCAGAAAGGAGGTTCCATATAAGGTCAAAAACTACATACTCAGATCTTCACCAAACTTTGCAGGGATACATTGGATGTCAAGACACGTGGAAAAAACGTACAAAACAAGAGATTGGAGATATCAAGATTTTGGACGAATTTTTTAAGAATTTTCAAATTTTCAGAAAGGATGTTCCAGATAAGGTCAAAAACTACATACTCAGATCTTCACCAAACTTTGCAGGGATACATTGGATGTCAAGACACGTGGAAAAAACATACAAAACATAGGATTGGGGATATCAAGCTTTTGGTCAAATTTTTTAAGAATTTTAAAATTTTCAGATAGGAGGTTCCATATAAGGTCAAAAACTCAGATCTTCACCAAACGTTGCAGGGATACTTTGCATGTCAAGACACGTGGAAAAAACGTACAAAACAAGAGATTGGAGACATCAAGATTTTCGACGAATTTTTTAAGAATTTTCAAATTTTCAGATGGGAGGTTCCAGATAAGGTCAAAAACGACATACTCAGATCTTCACCAAACTTTGCATGTATACATTGGATGTCAAGACACGTGGAAAAAACGTACAAAACAAGAGATTGGGGACATCAAGATTTTGGACGAATTTTTTAAGAATTTTCAAATTTTCAGAAAGTAGGTTCCATATAAGGTCAAAAACTACATACTCAGATCTTCACCAAACTTTGCAGGGATACATTGGATGTCAAGACACGTGGAAAAAACGTACAAAACAAGAGATTGGAGACATCAAGATTTTGGACGAATTTTTTAAGAATTTTCAAATTTTCAGAAAGGATGTTCCAGATAAGGTCAAAAACGACATACTCAGATCTTCACCAAACTTTGCAGGGATACATTGGAGGTCAAGACACGTGGAAAAAACGTACATAACAAGAGATTGAAGACATCAAGATTTTGGACGAATTTTTTAAAAATTTTCAAATTTTCAGATAGGAGGTTCCAGATAAGGTCAAAAACTACATACTCAGATCTTCACCAAACTTTGCAGGGATACATTGGATGTCAAGACACGTGGAAAAAACATACAAAACATAGGATTGGGGATATCAAGAATTTGGTCAAATTTTTTAAGAATTTTCAAATTTTTAGATAGGAGGTTCCATATAAGGTCAAAAACTACATACTCAGATCTTCACCAAACGTTGCAGGGATACATTGGATGTCAAGAAACGTGGAAAAAACGTACAAAACAAGAGATTGGAGACATCAAGATTTTGGACGAATTTTTTAAGAATTTTCAAATTTTCAGATAGGAGGTTCCAGATAAGGTCAAAAACTTCATACTCAGATCTTCACCAAACGTTGCAGGGATACTTTGCATGTCAAGACACGTGGAAAAAACGTACAAAACAAGAGATTGGAGACATCAAGATTTTGGACGAATTTTTTAAGAATTTTCAAATTTTCAGAAAGGATGTTCCAGATAAGGTCAAAACGACATACTCAGATCTTCACCAAACTTTGCAGGGATACATTGGAGGTCAAGACACGTGGAAAAAACGTACAAAACAAGAGATTGAAGACATCAAGATTTTGGACGAATTTTTTAAAAATTTTCAAATTTTCAGATAGGAGGTTCCAGATAAGGTCAAAAACTACATACTCAGATCTCCACTAAAATTTGCAGCGATACATTGGATGTCAAGACACGTGGAAAAAACATACAAAACATAGGATTGGGGATATCAAGATTTTGGTCAAATTTTTTAAGAATTCTCAAATTTTCAGATAGGAGGTTCCATATAAGGTCAAAAACTACATACTCAGATCTTCACCAAACATTGCAGGGATACATTGGATGTCAAGAAACGTGGAAAAAACGTACAAAACAAGAGATTGGAGACATCAAGATTTTGGACGAATTTTTGAAGAATTTTCAAATTTTCAGATAGGAGGTTCCAGATAAGGTCAAAAACTACATACTCAGATCTTCACCAAACGTTGCAGGGATACTTTGCATGTCAAGACACGTGGAAAAAACGTACAAAACAAGAGATTGGAGACATCAAGATTTTCGACGAATTTTTGAAGAATTTTCAAATTTTCAGATGGGAGGTTCCAGATAAGGTCAAAAACGACATACTCAGATCTTCACCAAACTTTGCATGGATACATTGGATGTCAAGACACGTGTAAAAAACGTACAAAACAAGAGATTGGGGACATCAAGATTTTGGACGAATTTTTTAAGAATTTTCAAATTTTCAGAAAGGAGGTTCCATATAAGTTCAAAAACTACATACTCAGATCTTCACCAAACTTTGAAGGGATACATTGGATGTCAAGACACGTGGAAAAAACGTACAAAACAAGAGATTGAAGACATCAAGATTTTCGACGAATTTTTTAAGAATTTTCAAATTTTCAGAAAGGATGTTCCACATAAGGTCAAAAACGACATACTCAGATCTTCACCAAACTTTGCAGGGATACATTGGAGGTCAAGACACGTGGAAAAAACGTACAAAACAAGAGATTGAAGACATCAAGATTTTGGACGAATTTTTTAAAAATTTTCAAATTTTCAGATAGGAGGTTCCAGATAAGGTCAAAAACTACATACTCAGATCTTCACCAAACTTTGCAGGGATACATTGGATGTCAAGACACGTGGAAAAAACTTACAAAACACAGGATTGGGGATATCAAGATTTTGGTCAAATTTTTTAAGAATTTTCAAATTTTCAGATAGGAGGTTCCATATAAGGTCAAAAACTACATACTCAGATCTTCACCAAACATTGCAGGGATACATTGGATGTCAAGAAACGTGTAAAAAACGTACAAAACAAGAGATTGGAGACATCAAGATTTTGGACGAATTTTTTAAGAATTTTCAAATTTTCAGATAGGAGGTTCCAGATAAGGTCAAAAACTACATACTCAGATCTTCACCAAACGTTGCAGGGATACTTTGCATGTCAAGACACGTGGAAAAAACGTACAAAACAAGAGATTGGAGACATCAAGATTTTCGACGAATTTTTTAAGAATTTTCAAATTTTCAGAAAGGAGGCTCCATATAAGGTCAAAAACTACATACTCAGATCTTCACCAAACTTTGCAGGGATACATTGGATGTCAAGACACGTGGAAAAAACGTACAAAACAAGAGATTGGTGTCATCAAGATTTTGGACGGATTTTTTAGGAATTTTCAAATTTTCAGATGAGAGGTTCCAGATAAGGTCAAAAACTACATACTCAGATCTTCACCAAACTTTGCAGGGATACATTGGATGTGAAGACACGTGAAAAAAACGTACAAAACAAGAGATTGGAGACATCAAGATTTTTAACGAATTTTTTAAGAATTTTCAAATTTTCAGAAAGGATGTTCCAGATAAGGTCAAAAACGACATACTCAGATCTTCACCAAACTTTGCAGGGATACATTGGATGTCAAGACACGTGGAAAAAACGTACAAAACAAGAGATTGGAGACATCAAGATTTTGGACGAATTTTTTAAGAATTCTCAAATTTTCAGATAGGAGGTACCATATAAGGTAAAAAACTACATACTCAGATCTTCACCAAACTTTGCATGGATACATTGGATGTCAAGACACGTGGAAAAAACATACAAAACATAGGATTGGAGACATCAAGATTTTGGTCGAATTTTTTAAGAATTTTCAAATTTTCAGAAAGGATGTTCCATATAAGGTCAAAAAGTACATACTCAGATCTTCACCAAACTTTGCAGGGATACATTGGATGTCAAGACACGTGGAAAAAAAGTACAAAACAAGAGAGTGGAGACATCAAGATTTTAGACGGATTTTTTAGGAATTTTCAAATTTTCAGATGGGAGGTTCCATATAAGGTCAAAAACTACATACTCAGATCTTCACCAAACTTTGCAGGGATACATTGGATGTCAAGACACGTGGAAAAAACGTACAAAACAAGAGATTGGAGACATCAAGATTTTGGACGAATTTTTTAAGAATTTTCAAATTTTCAGAAAGGAGGTTCCATATAAGGTCCAAAACTACATACTCAGATCTTCACCAAACTTTGCAGGGATACATTGGATGTCAAGACACGTGGAAAAAACGTACAAAACAAGAGATTGGAGACATCAAGATTTTGGACGAATTTTTTAAGAATTTTCAAATTTTCAGAAAGGATGTTCCAGATAAGGTCAAAAACTACAAACTCAGATCTTCACCAAACTTTGCAGGGATACATTGGATGTCAAGACACGTGGAAAAAACATACAAAACATAGGATTGGGGATATCAAGATTTTGGTCAAATTTTTTAAGAATTCTCAAATTTTCAGATAGGAGGTTCCATATAAGGTCAAAAACTACATACTCAGATCTTCACCAAACATTGCAGGGATACATTGGATGTCAAGAAACGTGGAAAAAACGTACAAAACAAGAGATTGGAGACATCAAGATTTTGGACGAATTTTTGAAGAATTTTCAAATTTTCAGATAGGAGGTTCCATATAAGGTCAAAAACTACATACTCAGATCTTCACCAAACTTTGCAGGGATACATTGGATGTCAAGACACGTGGAAAAAACGTACAAAACAAGAGATTGGAGACATCAAGATTTTGGACGATTTTTTTAAGAATTTTCAAACTTTCAGAAAGGATGTTCCAGATAAGGTCAAAAACGACATACTCAGATCTTCACCAAACTTTGCAGGGATACATTGGAAGTCAAGACACGTGGAAAAAACGTACAAAACAAGAGATTGAAGACATCAAGATTTTGGACGAATTTTTTAAAAATTTTTTAAATTTTCAGATAGGAGGTTCCAGATAAGGTCAAAAACTACATACTCAGATCTTCACCAAACTTTGCAGGGATACATTGGATGTCAAGACACGTGGAAAAAACATACAAAACATAGGATTGGGGATATCAAGATTTTGGACGAATTTTTTAAGAATTTTCAAATTTTCAGATAGGAGGTTCCATATAAGGTCAAAAACTACATACTCAGATCTTCACCAAACATTGCAGGGATACATTGGATGTCAAGAAACGTGGAAAAAACGTACAAAACAAGAGATTGGAGACATCAAGATTTTGGACGAATTTTTTAAGAATTTTCAAATTTTCAGATAGGAGGTTCCAGATAAGGTCAAAAACTACATACTCAGATCTTCACCAAACGTTGCAGGGATACTTTGCATGTCAAGACACGTGGAAAAAACGTACAAAACAAGAGATTGGAGACATCAAGATTTTCGACGAATTTTTTAAGATTTTTCAAATTTTCGGATGGGAGGTTTCAGATAAGGTCAAAAACGACATACTCAGATCTTCACCAAACTTTGCATGGATACATTGGATGTCAAGACACGTGGAAAAAACATACAAAACATAGGATTGGGGACATCAAGATTTTGGACGAATTTTTTAAGAATTTTCAAATTTTCAGAAAGGAGGTTCCATATAAGGTCAAAAACTACATACTCAGATCTTCACCAAACTTTGCAGGGATACATTGGATGTCAAGAAACGTGGAAAAAACGTACAAAACAAGAAATTGGAGACATCAAGATTTTGGATGAATTTTTTAAGAATTTTCAAATTTTCAGAAAGGAGGCTCCATATAAGGTCAAAAACTACATACTCAGATCTTCACCAAACTTTGCAGGGATACATTGGATGTCAAGACACGTGGAAAAAACGTACAAAACAAGAGATTGGAGACATCAAGATTTTGGACGAATTTTTGAGGAATTTTCAAATTTTCAGAAATGAGGTTCCAGATAAAGTCTAAAACTACATACTCAGATCTTCACCAAACTTTGCAGGGATACATTGGATGTCAAGACACGTGGAAAAAACATACAAAACATAGGATTGGGGACATCAAGATTTTGGTCAAATATTTTTAAGAATTTTCAAATTTTCAGATAGGAGGTTCCATATAAGGTCAAAAACGACATACTCAGATCTTCACCAAACTTTGCAGGGATACATTGGATGTCAAGACACGTGGAAAAAACTTACAAAACAAGAGATTGGAGACATCAAGATTTTGGACGAATTTTTTAAGAATTTTCAAATTTTCAGAAAGGAGGTTCCATATAAGGTCAAAAACTACATACTCAGATCTTCACCAAACTTTGCAGGGATACATTGGATGTCAAGACACGTGGAAAAAACGTACAAAACAAGAGAATGGAGACATCAAGATTTTGGACGAATTTTTTAAGAATTTTCAAATTTTCAGAAAGGATGTTCCAGATAAGGTCAAAAACGACATACTCAGATCTTCACCAAACTTTGCAGGGATATATTGGATGTCAAGACACGTGGAAAAAACATACAAAACATAGGATTGGGGACATCAAGATTTTGGTCAAATTTTTTAAGAATTTTCAAATTTTCAGATAGGAGGTTCCATATAAGGTCAAAAACTACATACTCAGATCTTCACCAAACATTGCAGGGATACATTGGAGGTCAAGACACGTGGAAAAAACGTACAAAACAAGAGATTGGAGACATCAAGATTTTGGACGAATTTTTTAAAAATTTTCAAATTTTCAGATGGGAGGTTCCAGATAAGGTCAAAAACTACATACTCAGATCTTCACCAAACTTTGCATGGATACATTGGATGTCAAGACACGTGGAAAAAACATACAAAACATAGGATTGGAGACATCAAGATTTTGGTCGAATTTTTTAAGAATTTTCAAATTTTCAGATGGGAGGTTCCAGATAAGGTCAAAAACGACATACTCAGATCTTCACCAAACTTTGCAGAAATACATTGGATGTCAAGACACGTGGAAAAAACATACAAAACATAGGATTGGGGACAACAAAGATTTTTGTCAAATATTTTTAAGAATTTTCAAATTTTCAGATAAGAGGTTCCATATAAGGTCAAAAACTACATACTCAGATCTTCACCAAACATTGCAGGGATACATTGGATGTCAAGACACGTGGAAAAAACGTACAAAACAAGAGGTTGAGGTCATCAAGATTTTGGACGGATTTTTTAGGAATTTTCAAATTTTCAGATGGGAGGTTCCAGATAAGGTCAAAAACTACATACTCAGATCTTCACCAAACGTTGCAGGGATACTTTGCATGTCAAGACACGTGGGAAAAACGTACAAAACAAGAGATTGAAGACATCAAGATTTTCGACGAATTTTTGAAGAATTTTCAAATTTTCAGAAAGGATGTTCCACATAAGGTCAAAAACGACATACTCAGATCTTCACCAAACTTTGCAGGGATACATTGGAGGTCAAGACACGTGGAAAAAACGTACAAAACAAGAGATTGAAGACATCAAGATTTTGGACGAATTTTTTAAAAATTTTCAAATTTTCAGATAGGAGGTTCCAGATAAGGTCAAAAACTACATACTCAGATCTTCACCAAACTTTGCAGGGATACATTGGATGTCAAGACACGTGGAAAAAACTTACAAAACATAGGATTGGGGATATCAAGATTTTGGTCAAATTTTTTAAGAATTTTCAAATTTTCAGATAGGAGGTTCCATATAAGGTCAAAAACTACATACTCAGATCTTCACCAAACATTGCAGGGATACATTGGATGTCAAGAAACGTGGAAAAAACGTACAAAACAAGAGATTGGAGACATCAAGATTTTGGACGAATTTTTTAAGAATTTTCAAATTTTCAGATAGGAGGTTCCAGATAAGGTCAAAAACTACATACTCAGATCTTCACCAAACGTTGCAGGGATACTTTGCATGTCAAGACACGTGGAAAAAACGTACAAAACAAGAGATTGGAGACATCAAGATTTTCGACGAATTTTTTAAGAATTTTCAAATTTTCAGAAAGGAGGCTCCATATAAGGTCAAAAACTACATACTCAGATCTTCACCAAACTTTGCAGGGATACATTTTATGTCAAGACACGTGGAAAAAACGTACAAAACAAGAGAGTGGAGACATCAAGATTTTGGACGAATTTTTGAAGAATTTTCAAATTTTCAGAAAGGAGGTTCCAGATAAGGTCAAAACCTACATACTCAGATCTTCACCAAACTTTGCAGGGATACATTGGATGTCAAGACACGTGGAAAAAACGTACAAAACAAGAGATTGGTGTCATCAAGATTTTGGACGGATTTTTTAGGAATTTTCAAATTTTCAGATGAGAGGTTCCAGATAAGGTCAAAAACTACATACTCAGATCTTCACCAAACTTTGCAGGGATACATTGGATGTGAAGACACGTGAAAAAAACGTACAAAACAAGAGATTGGAGACATCAAGATTTTGGACGAATTTTTTAAGAATTTTCAAATTTTCAGAAAGGAGGTTCCATATAAGGTCCAAAACTACATACTCAGATCTTCACCAAACTTTGCAGGGATACATTGGATGTCAAGACACGTGGAAAAAACGTACAAAACAAGAGATTGGAGACATCAAGATTTTGGACGAATTTTTTAAGAATTTTCAAATTTTCAGAAAGGATGTTCCAGATAAGGTCAAAAACTACAAACTTAGATCTTCACCAAACTTTGCAGGGATACATTGGATGTCAAGAAACGTGGAAAAAACGTACAAAACAAGAGATTGGAGACATCAAGATTTTGGACGAATTTTTGAAGAATTTTCAAATTTTCAGATAGGAGGTTCCATATAAGGTCAAAAACTACATACTCAGATCTTCACCAAACTTTGCAGGGATACATTGGATGTCAAGACACGTGGAAAAAACGTACAAAACAAGAGATTGGAGACATCAAGATTTTGGACGATTTTTTTAAGAATTTTCAAACTTTCAGAAAGGATGTTCCAGATAAGGTCAAAAACGACATACTCAGATCTTCACCAAACTTTGCAGGGATACATTGGAAGTCAAGACACGTGGAAAAAACGTACAAAACAAGAGATTGAAAACATCAAGATTTTGGACGAATTTTTTAAAAATTTTCAAATTTTCAGATAGGAGGTTCCAGATAAGGTCAAAAACTACATAGTCAGATCTTCACCAAACTTTGCAGGGATACATTGGATGTCAAGACACGTGGAAAAAACATACAAAACATAGGATTGGGGATATCAAGATTTTGGACGAATTTTTTAAGAATTTTCAAATTTTCAGATAGGAGGTTCCATATAAGGTCAAAAACTACATACTCAGATCTTCACCAAACATTGCAGGGATACATTGGATGTCAAGAAACGTGGAAAAAACGTACAAAACAAGAGATTGGAGACATCAAGATTTTGGACGAATTTTTTAAGAATTTTCAAATTTTCAGATAGGAGGTTCCAGATAAGGTCAAAAACTACATACTCAGATCTTCACCAAACGTTGCAGGGATACTTTGCATGTCAAGACACGTGGAAAAAACGTACAAAACAAGAGATTGGAGACATCAAGATTTTCGACGAATTTTTTAAGATTTTTCAAATTTTCGGATGGGAGGTTTCAGATAAGGTCAAAAACGACATACTCAGATCTTCACCAAACTTTGCATGGATACATTGGATGTCAAGACACGTGGAAAAAACATACAAAACATAGGATTGGGGACATCAAGATTTTGGACGAATTTTTTAAGAATTTTCAAATTTTCAGAAAGGAGGTTCCATATAAGGTCAAAAACTACATACTCAGATCTTCACCAAACTTTGCAGGGATACATTGGATGTCAAGAAACGTGGAAAAAACGTACAAAACAAGAGATTGGAGACATCAAGATTTTGGATGAATTTTTTAAGAATTTTCAAATTTTCAGAAAGGAGGCTCCATATAAGGTCAAAAACTACATACTCAGATCTTCACCAAACTTTGCAGGGATACATTGGATGTCAAAACACGTGGAAAAAACGTACAAAACAAGAGATTGGAGACATCAAGATTTTGGACGAATTTTTGAGGAATTTTCAAATTTTCAGAAATGAGGTTCCAGATAAGGTCTAAAACTACATACTCAGATCTTCACCAAACTTTGCAGGGATACATTGGATGTCAAGACACGTGGAAAAAACATACAAAACATAGGATTGGGGACATCAAGATTTTGGTCAAATATTTTTAAGAATTTTCAAATTTTCAGATAGGAGGTTCCATATAAGGTCAAAAACGACATACTCAGATCTTCACCAAACTTTGCAGGGATACATTGGATGTCAAGAGACGTGGAAAAAACGTACAAAACAAGAGATTGGAGACATCAAGATTTTGGACGAATTTTTTAAGAATTTTCAAATTTTCAGAAAGGAGGTTCCATATAAGGTCAAAAACTACATACTCAGATCTTCACCAAACTTTGCAGGGATACATTGGATGTCAAGACACGTGGAAGAAACGTACAAAACAAGAGAATGGAGACATCAAGATTTTGGACGAATTTTTTAAGAATTTTCAAATTTTCAGAAAGGATGTTCCAGATAAGGTCAAAAACGACATACTCAGATCTTCACCAAACTTTGCAGGGATATATTGGATGTCAAGACACGTGGAAAAAACATACAAAACATAGGATTGGGGACATCAAGATTTTGGTCAAATTTTTTAAGAATTTTCAAATTTTCAGATAGGAGGTTCCATATAAGGTCAAAAACTACATACTCAGATCTTCACCAAACATTGCAGGGATACATTGGAGGTCAAGACACGTGGAAAAAACGTACAAAACAAGAGATTGGAGACATCAAGATTTTGGACGAATTTTTTAAAAATTTTCAAATTTTCAGATGGGAGGTTCCAGATAAGGTCAAAAACTACATACTCAGATCTTCACCAAACTTTGCATGGATACATTGGATGTCAAGACACGTGGAAAAAACATACAAAACATAGGATTGGAGACATCAAGATTTTGGTCGAATTTTTTAAGAATTTTCAAATTTTCAGATGGGAGGTTCCAGATAAGGTCAAAAACGACATACTCAGATCTTCACCAAACTTTGCAGAAATACATTGGATGTCAAGACACGTGGAAAAAACATACAAAACATAGGATTGGGGACAACAAAGATTTTTGTCAAATATTTTTAAGAATTTTCAAATTTTCAGATAAGAGGTTCCATATAAGGTCAAAAACTACATACTCAGATCTTCACCAAACATTGCAGGGATACATTGGATGTCAAGACACGTGGAAAAAACGTACAAAACAAGAGGTTGAGGTCATCAAGATTTTGGACGGATTTTTTAGGAATTTTCAAATTTTCAGATGGGAGGTTCCAGATAAGGTCAAAAACTACATACTCAGATCTTCACCAAACGTTGCAGGGATACTTTGCATGTCAAGACACGTGGGAAAAACGTACAAAACAAGAGATTGGAGACATCAAGATTTTCGACGAATTTTTGAAGAATTTTCAAATTTTCAGATGGGAGGTTCCAGATAAGGTCAAAAACGACATACTCAGATCTTCACCAAACTTTGCATGGATACATTGGATGTCAAGACACGTGGAAAAAACGTACAAAGCAAGAGATTGGGGACATCAAGATTTTGGACGAATTTTTTAAGAATTTTCAAATTTTCAGAAAGGAGGTTCCATATAAGGTCAAAAACTACATACTCAGATCTTCACCAAACTTTGGAGGGATACATTGGATGTCAAGACACGTGGAAAAAACGTACAAAACAAGAAATTGGAGACATCAAGATTTTGGACGATTTTTTTAAGAATTTTCAAACTTTCAGAAAGGATGTTCCAGATAAGGTCAAAAACGACATACTCAGATCTTCACCAAACTTTGCAGGGATACATTGGAAGTCAAGACACGTGGAAAAAACGTACAAAACAAGAGATTGAAGACATCAAGATTTTGGACGAATTTTTTAAAAATTTTCAAATTTTCAGATAGGTGGTTCCAGATAAGGTCAAAAACTACATACTCAGATCTTCACCAAACTTTGCAGGGATACATTGGATGTCAAGACACGTGGAAAAAACATACAAAACATAGGATTGGGGATATCAAGATTTTGGACGAATTTTTTAAGAATTTTCAAATTTTCAGATAGGAGGTTCCATATAAGGTCAAAAACTACATACTCAGATCTTCACCAAACATTGCAGGGATACATTGGATGTCAAGAAACGTGGAAAAAACGTACAAAACAAGAGATTGGAGACATCAAGATTTTGGACGAATTTTTTAAGAATTTTCAAATTTTCAGATAGGAGGTTCCAGATAAGGTCAAAAACTACATACTCAGATCTTCACCAAACGTTGCAGGGATACTTTGCATGTCAAGACACGTGGAAAAAACGTACAAAACAAGAGATTGGAGACATCAAGATTTTCGACGAATTTTTTAAGATTTTTCAAATTTTCAGATGGGAGGTTTCAGATAAGGTCAAAAACGACATACTCAGATCTTCACCAAACTTTGCAGGGATACATTGGATGTCAAGAAACGTGGAAAAAACGTACAAAACAAGAGATTGGAGACATCAAGATTTTGGATGAATTTTTTAAGAATTTTCAAATTTTCAGAAAGGAGGCTCCATATAAGGTCAAAAACTACATACTCAGATCTTCACCAAACTTTGCAGGGATACATTGGATGTCAAGACACGTGGAAAAAACGTACAAAACAAGAGATTGGAGACATCAAGATTTTGGACGAATTTTTGAGGAATTTTCAAATTTTCAGAAATGAGGTTCCAGATAAGGTCTAAAACTACATACTCAGATCTTCACCAAACTTTGCAGGGATACATTGGATGTCAAGACACGTGGAAAAATCATACAAAACATAGGATTGGGGACATCAAGATTTTGGTCAAATATTTTTAAGAATTTTCAAATTTTCAGATAAGAGGTTCCATATAAGGTCAAAAACTACATACTCAGATCTTCACCAAACATTGCAGGGATACATTGGATGTCAAGACACGTGGAAAAAACGTACAAAACAAGAGATTGAGGTCATCAAGATTTTGGACGGATTTTTTAGGAATTTTCAAATTTTCAGATGGTAGGTTCCAGATAAGGTCAAAAACTACATACTCAGATCTTCACCAAACTTTGCAGGGATACATTGGATGTCAAGACACGTGGAAAAAACGTACAAAACAAGAGATTGGAGACATCAAGATTTTGGACGAATTTTTCAAGAATTCTCAAATTTTCAGATAGGAGGTTCCATATAAGGTCAAAAACTACATACTCAGATCTTCACCAAACTTTGCAGGGATACATTGGATGTCAAGACACGTGGAAAAAAAGTACAAAACAAGAGAGTGGAGACATCAAGATTTTAGACGAATTTTTTAGGAATTTTCAAATTTTCAGATGGGAGGTTCCATATAAGGTCAAAAACTACATACTCAGATCTTCACCAAACTTTGCAGGGATACATTGGATGTCAAGACACGTGGAAAAAACGTACAAAACAAGAGATTGGAGACATCAAGATTTTGGACGAATTTTTTAAGAATTTTCAAATTTTCAGAAAGGATATTCCAGATAAGGTCAAAAACGACATACTCAGATCTTCACCAAACTTTGCAGGGATACATTGGATGTCAAGACACGTGGAAAAAACGTACAAAACAAGAGATTGGAGACATCAAGATTTTGGACGAATTTTTTAAGAATTTTCAAATTTTCAGAAAGGATGTTCCAGATAAGGTCAAAAACGACATACTCAGATCTTCACCAAACTTTGCAGGGATACATTGGAGGTCAAGACACGTGGAAAAAACGTACAAAACAAGAGATTGAAGACATCAAGATTTTTGGACGAATTTTTTAAAAATTTTCAAATTTTCAGATAGGAGGTTCCATATAAGGTCAAAAACTACATACTCAGATCTTCACCAAACATTGCAGGGATACATTGGATGTCAAGAAACGTGGAAAAAACGTACAAAACAAGAGATTGGAGACATCAAGATTTTGGACGAATTTTTGAAGAATTTTCAAATTTTCAGATAGGAGGTTCCAGATAAGGTCAAAAACTACATACTCAGATCTTCACCAAACGTTGCAGGGATACTTTGCATGTCAAGACACGTGGAAAAAACGTACAAAACAAGAGATTGGAGACATCAAGATTTTCGACGAATTTTTGAAGAATTTTCAAATTTTCAGATGGGAGGTTCCAGATAAGGTCAAAAACGACATACTCAGATCTTCACCAAACTTTGCATGGATACATTGGATGTCAAGACACGTGTAAAAAACGTACAAAACAAGAGATTGGGGACATCAAGATTTTGGACGAATTTTTTAAGAATTTTCAAATTTTCAGAAAGGAGGTTCCATATAAGTTCAAAAACTACATACTCAGATCTTCACCAAACTTTGCAGGGATACATTGGATGTCAAGACACGTGGAAAAAACGTACAAAACAAGAGATTGGAGACATCAAGATTTTGGACGAATTTTTTAAGAATTTTCAAATTTTCAGAAAGGATGTTCCACATAAGGTCAAAAACGACATACTCAGATCTTCACCAAACTTTGCAGGGATACATTGGAGGTCAAGACACGTGGAAAAAACGTACAAAACAAGAGATTGAAGACATCAAGATTTTGGACGAATTTTTTAAAAATTTTCAAATTTTCAGATAGGAGGTTCCAGATAAGGTCAAAAACTACATACTCAGATCTTCACCAAACTTTGCAGGGATACATTGGATGTCAAGACACGTGGAAAAAACATACAAAACATAGGATTGGGGATATCAAGATTTTGGTCAAATTTTTTAAGAATTTTCAAATTTTCAGATAGGAGGTTCCATATAAGGTCAAAAACTACATACTCAGATCTTCACCAAACATTGCAGGGATACATTGGATGTCAAGAAACGTGGAAAAAACGTACAAAACAAGAGATTGGAGACATCAAGATTTTGGACGAATTTTTTAAGAATTTTCAAATTTTCAGATAGGAGGTTCCAGATAAGGTCAAAAACTACATACTCAGATCTTCACCAAACGTTGCAGGGATACTTTGCATGTCAAGACACGTGGAAAAAACGTACAAAACAAGAGATTGGAGACATCAAGATTTTCGACGAATTTTTTAAGAATTTTCAAATTTTCAGAAAGGAGGTTCCATATAAGGTCAAAAACTACATACTCAGATCTTCACCAAACTTTGCAGGGATACATTGGATGTCAAGAAACGTGGAAAAAACGTACAAAACAAGAGATTGGAGACATCAAGATTTTGGATGAATTTTTTAAGAATTTTCAAATTTTCAGAAAGGAGGCTCCATATAAGGTCAAAAACTACATACTCAGATCTTCACCAAACTTTGCAGGGATACATTGGATGTCAAGACACGTGGAAAAAACGTACAAAACAAGAGATTGGAGACATCAAGATTTTGGACGAATTTTTGAGGAATTTTCAAATTTTCAGAAATGAGGTTCCAGATAAGGTCTAAAACTACATACTCAGATCTTCACCAAACTTTGCAGGGATACATTGGATGTCAAGACACGTGGAAAAAACATACAAAACATAGGATTGGGGACATCAAGATTTTGGTCAAATATTTTTAAGAATTTTCAAATTTTCAGATAAGAGGTTCCATATAAGGTCAAAAACTACATACTCAGATCTTCACCAAACATTGCAGGGATACATTGGATGTCAAGACACGTGGAAAAAACGTACAAAACAAGAGATTGAGGTCATCAAGGTTTTGGACGGATTTTTAAGGAATTTTCAAATTTTCAGATGGTAGGTTTCAGATAAGGTCAAAAACTACATACTCAGATCTTCACCAAACTTTGCAGGGATACATTTGATGTCAAGACACGTGGAAAAAACGTACAAAACAAGAGATTGGAGACATCAAGATTTTGGACGAATTTTTCAAGAATTCTCAAATTTTCAGATAGGAGGTTCCATATAAGGTCAAAAACTACATACTCAGATCTTCACCAAACTTTGCAGGGATACATTGGATGTCAAGACACGTGGAAAAAAATACAAAACAAGAGAGTGGAGACATCAAGATTTTAGACGAATTTTTTAGGAATTTTCAAATTTTCAGATGGGAGGTTCCATATAAGGTCAAAAACTACATACTCAGATCTTCACCAAACTTTGCAGGGATACATTGGATGTCAAGACACGTGGAAAAAACGTACAAAACAAGAGATTGGAGACATCAAGATTTTGGACGAATTTTTTAAGAATTTTCAAATTTTCAGAAATGAGGTTCCAGATAAGGTCAAAAACGACATACTCAGATCTTCACCAAACTTTGCAGGGATACATTGGATGTCAAGACACGTGGAAAAAACGTACAAAACAAGAGATTGGAGACATCAAGATTTTGGACGAATTTTTTAAGAATTTTCAAATTTTCAGAAAGGATGTTCCAGATAAGGTCAAAAACGACATACTCAGATCTTCACCAAACTTTGCAGGGATACATTGGAGGTCAAGACACGTGGAAAAAACGTACAAAACAAGAGATTGAAGACAGCAAGATTTTGGACGAATTTTTTAAAAATTTTCAAATTTTCAGATAGGAGGTTCCAGATAAAGTCAAAAACTACATACTCAGATCTCCACTAAAATTTGCAGCGATACATTGGATGTCAAGACACGTGGAAAAAACATACAAAACATAGGATTGGGGATATCAAGATTTTGGTCAAATTTTTTAAGAATTCTCAAATTTTCAGATAGGAGGTTCCATATAAGGTCAAAAACTACATACTCAGATCTTCACCAAACATTGCAGGGATACATTGGATGTCAAGAAACGTGGAAAAAACGTACAAAACAAGAGATTGGAGACATCAAGATTTTGGAAGAATTTTTGAAGAATTTTCAAATTTTCAGATAGGAGGTTTCAGATAAGGTCAAAAACTACATACTCAGATCTTCACCAAACGTTGCAGGGATACTTTGCATGTCAAGACACGTGGAAAAAACGTACAAAACAAGAGATTGGAGACATCAAGATTTTCGACGAATTTTTGAAGAATTTTCAAATTTTCAGATGGGAGGTTCCAGATAAGGTCAAAAACGACATACTCAGATCTTCACCAAACTTTGCATGGATACATTGGATGTCAAGACACGTGTAAAAAACGTACAAAACAAGAGATTGGGGACATCAAGATTTTGGACGAATTTTTTAAGAATTTTCAAATTTTCAGAAAGGAGGTTCCATATAAGTTCAAAAACTACATACTCAGATCTTCACCAAATTTTGCAGGGATACATTGGATGTCAAGACACGTGGAAAAAACGTACAAAACAAGAGATTGGAGACATCAAGATTTTGGACGAATTTTTTAAGAATTTTCAAATTTTCAGAAAGGATGTTCCACATAAGGTCAAAAACGACATACTCAGATCTTCACCAAACTTTGCAGGGATACATTGGAGGTCAAGACACGTGGAAAAAACGTACAAAACAAGAGATTGAAGACATCAAGATTTTGGACGAATTTTTTAAAAATTTTCAAATTTTCAGATAGGAGGTTCCAGATAAGGTCAAAAACTACATACTCAGATCTTCACCAAACTTTGCAGGGATACATTGGATGTCAAGACACGTGGAAAAAACATACAAAACATAGGATTGGGGATATCAAGATTTTGGTCAAATTTTTTAAGAATTTTCAAATTTTCAGATAGGAGGTTCCATATAAGGTCAAAAACTACATACTCAGATCTTCACCAAACATTGCAGGGATACATTGGATGTCAAGAAACGTGGAAAAAACGTACAAAACAAGAGATTGGAGACATCAAGATTTTGGACGAATTTTTTAAGAATTTTCAAATTTTCAGATAGGAGGTTCCAGATAAGGTCAAAAACTACATACTCAGATCTTCACCAAACGTTGCAGGGATACTTTGCATGTCAAGACACGTGGAAAAAACGTACAAAACAAGAGATTGGAGACATCAAGATTTTCGACGAATTTTTTAAGAATTTTCAAATTTTCAGAAAGGAGGCTCCATATAAGGTCAAAAACTACATACTCAGATCTTCACCAAACTTTGCAGGGATACATTGGATGTCAAGACACGTGGAAAAAACGTACAAAACAAGAGAGTGGAGACATCAAGATTTTGGACGAATTTTTGAAGAATTTTCAAATTTTCAGAAAGGAGGTTCCAGATAAAGTCAAAAACTACATACTCAGATCTTCACCAAACTTTGCAGGGATACATTGGATGTCAAGACACGTGGAAAAAACGTACAAAACAAGAGATTGGTGTCATCAAGATTTTGGACGGATTTTTTAGGAATTTTCAAATTTTCAGATGAGAGGTTCCAGATAAGGTCAAAAACTACATACTCAGATCTTCACCAAACTTTGCAGGGATACATTGGATGTGAAGACACGTGAAAAAAACGTACAAAACAAGAGATTGGAGACATCAAGATTTTGGACGAATTTTTTAAGAATTTTCAAATTTTCAGAAAGGATGTTCCAGATAAGGTCAAAAACGACATACTCAGATCTTCACCAAACTTTGCAGGGATACATTGGATGTCAAGACACGTGGAAAAAACGTACAAAACAAGAGATTGGAGACATCAAGATTTTGGACGATATTTTCAAGAATTCTCAAATTTTCAGATAGGAGGTTCCATATAAGGTAAAAAACTACATACTCAGATCTTCACCAAACTTTGCATGGATACATTGGATGTCAAGACACGAGGAAAAAACATACAAAACATAGGATTGGAGACATCAAGATTTTGGTCGAATTTTTTAAGAATTTTCAAATTTTCAGAAAGGAGGTTCCATATAAGGTCAAAAACTACATACTCAGATCTTCACCAAACTTTGCAGGGATACATTGGATGTCAAGACACGTGGAAAAAAAGTACAAAACAAGAGAGTGCAGACATCAAGATTTTAGACGGATTTTTTAGGAATTTTCAAATTTTCAGATGGGAGGTTCCATATAAGGTCAAAAACTACATACTCAGATCTTCACCAAACTTTGCAGGGATACATTGGATGTCAAGACACGTGGAAAAAACGTACAAAACAAGAGATTGGAGACATCAAGATTTTGGACGAATTTTTTAAGAATTTTCAAATTTTCAGAAAGGAGGTTCCATATCAGGTCCAAAACTACATACTCAGATCTTCACCAAACTTTGCAGGGATACATTGGATGTCAAGACACGTGGAAAAAACGTACAAAACAAGAGATTGGAGACATCAAGATTTTGGACGAATTTTTTAAGAATTTTCAAATTTTCAGAAAGGATGTTCCAGATAAGGTCAAAAACTACATACTCAGATCTTCACCAAACTTTGCAGGGATACATTGGATGTCAAGACACGTGGAAAAAACATACAAAACATAGGATTGGGGATATCAAGATTTTGGTCAAATTTTTTAAGAATTCTCAAATTTTCAGATAGGAGGTTCCATATAAGGTCAAAAACTACATACTCAGATCTTCACCAAACATTGCAGGGATACATTGGATGTCAAGAAACGTGGAAAAAACGTACAAAACAAGAGATTGGAGACATCAAGATTTTGGACGAATTTTTGAAGAATTTTCAAATTTTCAGATAGGAGGTTCCATATAAGGTCAAAAACTACATACTCAGATCTTCACCAAACTTTGCAGGGATACATTGGATGTCAAGACACGTGGAAAAAACGTACAAAACAAGAGATTGGAGACATCAAGATTTTGGACGATTTTTTTAAGAATTTTCAAACTTTCAGAAAGGATGTTCCAGATAAGGTCAAAAACGACATACTCAGATCTTCAACAAACTTTGCAGGGATACATTGGAAGTCAAGACACGTGGAAAAAACGTACAAAACAAGAGATTGAAGACATCAAGATTTTGGACGAATTTTTTAAAAATTTTTTAAATTTTCAGATAGGAGGTTCCAGATAAGGTCAAAAACTACATACTCAGATCTTCACCAAACTTTGCAGGGATACATTGGATGTCAAGACACGTGGAAAAAACATACAAAACATAGGATTGGGGATATCAAGATTTTGGACGAATTTTTTAAGAATTTTCAAATTTTCAGATAGGAGGTTCCATATAAGGTCAAAAACTACATACTCAGATCTTCACCAAACATTGCAGGGATACATTGGATGTCAAGAAACGTGGAAAAAACGTACAAAACAAGAGATTGGAGACATCAAGATTTTGGACGAATTTTTTAAGAATTTTCAAATTTTCAGATAGGAGGTTCCAGATAATGTCAAAAACTACATACTCAGATCTTCACCAAACGTTGCAGGGATACTTTGCATGTCAAGACACGTGGAAAAAACGTACAAAACAAGAGATTGGAGACATCAAGATTTTCGACGAATTTTTTAAGATTTTTCAAATTTTCAAATGGGAGGTTTCAGATAAGGTCAAAAACGACATACTCAGATCTTCACCAAACTTTGCATGGATACATTGGATGTCAAGACACGTGGAAAAAACATACAAAACATAGGATTGGGGACATCAAGATTTTGGACGAATTTTTTAAGAATTTTCAAATTTTCAGAAAGGAGGTTCCATATAAGGTCAAAAACTACATACTCAGATCTTCACCAAACTTTGCAGGGATACATTGGATGTCAAGACACGTGGAAAAAACGTACAAAACAAGAGATTGGAGACATCAAGATTTTGGACGAATTTTTCAAGAATTCTCAAATTTTCAGATAGGAGGTTCCATATAAGGTCAAAAACTACATACTCAGATCTTCACCAAACTTTGCAGGGATACATTGGATGTCAAGACACGTGGAAAAAAATACAAAACAAGAGAGTGGAGACATCAAGATTTTAGACGAATTTTTTAGGAATTTTCAAATTTTCAGATGGGAGGTTCCATATAAGGTCAAAAACTACATACTCAGATCTTCACCAAACTTTGCAGGGATACATTGGATGTCAAGACACGTGGAAAAAACGTACAAAACAAGAGATTGGAGACATCAAGATTTTGGACGAATTTTTTAAGAATTTTCAAATTTTCAGAAATGAGGTTCCAGGTAAGGTCAAAAACGACATACTCAGATCTTCACCAAACTTTGCAGGGATACATTGGATGTCAAGACACGTGGAAAAAACGTACAAAACAAGAGATTGGAGACATCAAGATTTTGGACGAATTTTTTAAGAATTTTCAAATTTTCAGAAAGGATGTTCCAGATAAGGTCAAAAACGACATACTCAGATCTTCACCAAACTTTGCAGGGATACATTGGAGGTCAAGACACGTGGAAAAAACGTACAAAACAAGAGATTGAAGACATCAAGATTTTGGACGAATTTTTTAAAAATTTTCAAATTTTCAGATAGGAGGTTCCAGATAAGGTCAAAAACTACATACTCAGATCTCCACTAAAATTTGCAGCGATACATTGGATGTCAAGACACGTGGAAAAAACATACAAAACATAGGATTGGGGATATCAAGATTTTGGTCAAATTTTTTAAGAATTCTCAAATTTTCAGATAGGAGGTTCCATATAAGGTCAAAAACTACATACTCAGATCTTCACCAAACATTGCAGGGATACATTGGATGTCAAGAAACGTGGAAAAAACGTACAAAACAAGAGATTGGAGACATCAAGATCTTGGACGAATTTTTTAAGAATTTTCAAATTTTCAGATGGGAGGTTCCAGATAAGGTCAAAAACGACATACTCAGATCTTCACCAAACTTTTCAGGGATACATTGGATGTCAAGACACGTGGAAAAAACGTACAAAACAAGAGATTGGATACATCAAGATTTTGGACGAATTTTTTAAGAATTTTCTAATTTTCAGATAGGAGGTTCCATATAAGGTCAAAAACTACATACTCAGATCTTCACCAAACTTTGCAGGGATACATTGGATGTCAAGACACGTGGAAAAAACATACAAAACAAGAGATTGGAGTCATCAAGATTTTGGACGGATTTTTTAGGAATTTTCAAATTTTCAGATGGGAGGTTCCAGATAAGGTCAAAAACTACATACTCAGATCTTCACCAAACTTTGCAGGGATACATTGGATGTCAAGACACGTGGAAAAAACGTACAAAACAAGAGATTGGAGACATCAAGATTTTGGACGAATTTTTTAAGAATTTTCAAATTTTCAGAAAGGAGGTTCCAGATAAGGTCAAAAACTACATACTCAGATCTTCACCAAACTTTGCAGGGATACATTGGATGTCAAGACACATGGAAAAAACGTACAAAACAAGAGATTGGAGACATCAAGATTTTGGTCAAATTTTTTAAGAATTTTCAAATTTTCAGATAGGAGGTTCCATATAAGGTCAAAAACTACATACTCAGATCTTCACCAAACTTTGCAGGGATACATTGGATGTCAAGACACGTGGAAAAAACATACAAAACATAGGATTGGGGACATCAAGATTTTGGTCGAATTTTTTAAGAATTTTCAAATTTTCAGATAGGATGTTCCATATAAGGTCAAAAACTACATACTCAGATCTTCACCAAACTTTGCAGGGATACATTGGATGTCAAGACACGTGGAAAAAACGTACAAAACAAGGGATTGGAGACATCAAGATTTTGGACGAATTTTTTAAGAATTTTCAAATTTTCAGATGGGAGGTTCCAGATAAGGTCAAAAACGACATACTCAGATCTTCATCAAACTTTTCAGGGATACATTGGATGTCAAGACACGTGCAAAAAACATACAAAACATAGGATTGGGGACATCATGATTTTGGTCAATTTTTTTAAAAATTTTCAAATTTTCAGATAGGAGGTTCCATATAAGGTCAAAGAATACATACTCAGATCTTCACCAAACTTTGCAGGGATACATTGGATGTCAAGACACATGGAAAAAACGTACAAAACAAGAGATTTGAGACATCAAGATTTTGGTCAAATTTTTTAAGAATTTTCAAATTTTCAGATAGGAGGTTCCATATAAGGTCAAAAACTACATACTCAGATCTTCACCAAACTTTGCAGGGATACATTGGATGTCAAGACACGTGGAAAAAACATACAAAATATAGGATTGGGGACATCAAGATTTTGGTCGAATTTTTTAAGAATTTTCAAATTTTCAGATAGGATGTTCCATATAAGGTCAAAAACTACATACTCAGATCTTCACCAAACTTTGCAGGGATACATTGGATGTCAAGACACGTGGAAAGAACATACAAAACATAGGATTGGGGATATCAAGATTTTGGTCAAATTTTTTAAGAACTTTCAAATTTTCAGATAGGAGGTTCCATATAAGGTCAAAAACTACATACTCAGATCTTCATCAAACTTTGCATGGATACATTGGATGTCAAGACACGTGGAAAAAACATACAAAACAAGAGATTGGAGACATCAAGATTTTGGACGAATTTTTTAAGAATTTTCAAATTTTCAGAAAGGAGGTTCCAGATAAGGTCAAGAACTACATACTCAGATCTTCACCAAACGTTGCAGGGATACATTGGATGTCAAGACACATGGAAAACGTACAAAACAAGAGATTGGAGACATCAAGATTTTGGATGAATTTTTTAAGAATTTTCAAATTTTCAGATAGGAAGTTCCATACAAGGTCAAAAACTACATACTCAGATCTTCACCAAACTTTGAAGGGATACATTGGATGTCAAGACACTTGGAAAAAACATACAAAACATAGGATTAGGGACATCAAGATTTTGGTCGAATTTTTTAAGAATTTTCTAATTTTCAGATAGGAGGTTCCATATAAGGTCAAAAACTACATACTCAGATCTTCACCAAACTTTGCAGGGATACATTGCATGTCAAGACACGTGGAAAAAACGTACAAAACAAGAGATTGGGGTCATCAAGATTTTGGACGGATTTTTTAGGAATTTTCAAATTTTCAGATGGGAGGTTCCAGATAAGGTCAAAAACTACATACTCACATCTTCACCAAACTTTGCAGGGATACATTGGATGTCAAGACACGTGGAAAAAACATACAAAACAAGAGATTGGAGACATCAAGATTTTGGACGAATTTTTTAAGAATTTTCAAATTTTCAGAAAGGATGTTCCAGATAAGGTCAAAAACTACATACTCAGATCTTCACCATACTTTTCAGTTATACATTGGATGTCAAGACACGTGGAAAAAACATACAAAACATAGGATTGGGGACATCAAGATTTTGGTCAAATTTTTTAAGAATTTTCAAATTTTCAGATAGGAGGTTCCATATAAGGTCAAAAACTACATACTCAGATCTTCACCAAACTTTGCAGGGATACATTGAATGTCAAGACACGTGGAAAAAACGTACAAAACAAGAGATTGGGGTCATCAAGATTTTGGACGGATTTTTTAGGAATTTTCAAATTTTCAGATGGGAGGTTCCAGATAAGGTCAAAAACTACATACTCAGATCTTCAGCAAACTTTGCAGGGATACATTGGATGTCAAGACACGTGGAAAAAACGTACAAAACAAGAGATTGGAGACATCAAGATTTTGGACGAATTTTTTAAGAATTTTCAAATTTTCAGAATGGATGTTCCAGATAAAGTCAAAAACGACATACTCAGATCTTCACCAAACTTTGCAGGGATACATTGGATGTCAAGACACGTGGAAAAAACGTACAAAACAAGAGATTGGAGACATCAAGATTTTGGACGGATTTATTAGGAATTTTCAAATTTTCAGATGGGAGGTTCCAGATAAGGTCAAAAACGACATACTCAGATCCTCACCAAACTTTTCAGGGATACATTGGATGTCAAGACACGTGGAAAAAACGTACAAAACAAGAGATTGGAGACATCAAGATTTTGGACGGATTTTTTAGGAATTTTCAAATTTTCAGATGGGAGGTTCCAGATAAGGTCAAAAACTACATACTCAGATCTTCACCAAACTTTGCAGGGATAAATTGGATGTCGAGACACGTGGAAAAAACGTACAAAACAAGAGATTGCAGACATCAAGATTTTGGACGAATTTTTTAAGAATTTTCAAATTTTCAGATGGGAGGTTCCAGATAAGGTCAAAAACGACATACTCAGATCTTCATCAAACTTTTCAGGGATACATTGGATGTCAAGACACGTGCAAAAAGCATACAAAACATAGGATTGGGGACATCATGATTTTGGTCAAATTTTTTAAAAATTTTCAAATTTTCAGATAGGAGGTTCCATATAAGGTCAAAGAATACATACTCAGATCTTCACCAAACTTTGCAGGGATACATTGGATGTCAAGACACATGGAAAAAACGTACAAAACAAGAGATTTGAGACATCAAGATTTTGGTCAAATTTTTTAAGAATTTTCAAATTTTCAGATAGGAGGTCCCATATAAGGTCAAAAACTACATACTCAGATCTTCACCAAACTTTGCAGGGATACATTGGATGTCAAGACACGTGGAAAAAACATACAAAATATAGGATTGGGGACATCAAGATTTTGGTCGAATTTTTTAAGAATTTTCAAATTTTCAGATAGGATGTTCCATATAAGGTCAAAAACTACATACTCAGATCTTCACCAAACTTTGCAGGGATACATTGGATGTCAAGACACGTGGAAAGAACATACAAAACATAGGATTGGGGATATCAAGATTTTGGTCAAATTTTTTAAGAACTTTCAAATTTTCAGATAGGAGGTTCCATATAAGGTCAAAAACTACATACTCAGATCTTCATCAAACTTTGCATGGATACATTGGATGTCAAGACACGTGGAAAAAACATACAAAACAAGAGATTGGAGACATCAAGATTTTGGACGAATTTTTTAAGAATTTTCAAATTTTCAGAAAGGAGGTTCCAGATAAGGTCAAGAACTACATACTCAGATCTTCACCAAACGTTGCAGGGATACATTGGATGTCAAGACACATGGAAAACGTACAAAACAAGAGATTGGAGACATCAAGATTTTGGATGAATTTTTTAAGAATTTTCAAATTTTCAGATAGGAAGTTCCATATAAGGTCAAAAACTACATACTCAGATCTTCACCAAACTTTGAAGGGATACATTGGATGTCAAGACACGTGGAAAAAACATACAAAACATAGGATTAGGGACATCAAGATTTTGGTCGAATTTTTTAAGAATTTTCTAATTTTCAGATAGGAGGTTCCATATAAGGTCAAAAACTACATACTCAGATCTTCACCAAACTTTGCAGGGATACATTGCATATCAAGACACGTGGAAAAAACGTACAAAACAAGAGATTGGGGTCATCAAGATTTTGGACGGATTTTTTAGGAATTTTCAAATTTTCAGATGGGAGGTTCCAGATAAGGTCAAAAACTACATACTCACATCTTCACCAAACTTTGCAGGGATACATTGGATGTCAAGACACGTGGAAAAAACGTACAAAACAAGAGATTGGAGACATCAAGATTTTGGACGAATTTTTTAAGAATTTTCAAATTTTCAGAAAGGATGTTCCAGATAAGGTCAAAAACTACATACTCAGATCTTCACCAAACTTTTCAGTTATACATTCGATGTCAAGACACGTGGAAAAAACATACAAAACATAGGATTGGGGACATCAAGATTTTGGTCAAATTTTTTAAGAATTTTCAAATTTTCAGATAGGAGGTTCCATATAAGGTCAAAAACTACATACTCAGATCTTCACCAAACTTTGCAGGGATACATTGAATGTCAAGACACGTGGAAAAAACGTACAAAACAAGAGATTGGGGTCATCAAGATTTTGGACGGATTTTTTAGGAATTTTCAAATTTTCAGATGGGAGGTTCCAGATAAGGTCAAAAACTACATACTCAGATCTTCACCAAACTTTGCAGGGATACATTGGATGTCAAGACACGTGGAAAAAACGTACAAAACAAGAGATTGGAGACATCAAGATTTTGGACGAATTTTTTAAGAATTTTCAAATTTTCAGAATGGATGTTCCAGATAAAGTCAAAAACGACATACTCAGATCTTCACCAAACTTTGCAGGGATACATTGGATGTCAAGACACGTGGAAAAAACGTACAAAACAAGAGATTGGAGACATCAAGATTTTGGACGGATTTATTAGGAATTTTCAAATTTTCAGATGGGAGGTTCCAGATAAGGTCAAAAACGACATACTCAGATCTTCACCAAACTTTTCAGGGATACATTGGATGTCAAGACACGTGGAAAAAACGTACAAAACAAGAGATTGGAGACATCAAGATTTTGGACGGATTTTTTAGGAATTTTCAAATTTTCAGATGGGAGGTTCCAGATAAGGTCAAAAACTACATACTCAGATCTTCACCAAACTTTGCAGGGATACATTGGATGTCGAGACACGTGGAAAAAACGTACAAAACAAGAGATTGGAGACATCAAGATCTTGGACGAATTTTTTAAGAATTTTCAAATTTTCAGATGGGAGGTTCCAGATAAGGTCAAAAACGACATACTCAGATCTTCACCAAACTTTTCAGGGATACATTGGATGTCAAGACACGTGGAAAAAACGTACAAAACAAGAGATTGGATACATCAAGATTTTGGACGAATTTTTTAAGAATTTTCTAATTTTCAGATAGGAGGTTCCATATAAGGTCAAAAACTACATACTCAGATCTTCACCAAACTTTGCAGGGATACATTGGATGTCAAGACACGTGGAAAAAACATACAAAACAAGAGATTGGGGTCATCAAGATTTTGGACGGATTTTTTAGGAATTTTCAAATTTTCAGATGGGAGGTTCCAGATAAGGTCAAAAACTACATACTCAGATCTTCACCAAACTTTGCAGGGATACATTGGATGTCAAGACACGTGGAAAAAACGTACAAAACAAGAGATTGGAGACATCAAGATTTTGGACGAATTTTTTAAGAATTTTCAAATTTTGAGAAAGGAGGTTCCAGATAAGGTCAAAAACTACATACTCAGATCTTCACCAAACTTTGCAGGGATACATTGGATGTCAAGACACATGGAAAAAACGTACAAAACAAGAGATTGGAGACATCAAGATTTTGGTCAAATTTTTTAAGAATTTTCAAATTTTCAAATAGGAGGTTCCATATAAAGTCAAAAACTACATACTCAGATCTTCACCAAACTTTGCAGGGATACATTGAATGTCAAGACACGTGGAAAAAACATACAAAACATAGGATTGGGGACATCAAGATTTTGGTCGAATTTTTTAAGAATTTTCAAATTTTCAGATAGGATGTTCCAGATAAGGTCAAAAACTACATACTCAGATCTTCACCAAACTTTGCAGGGATACATTGGATGTCAAGACACGTGGAAAAAACATACAAAACATAGGATTGGGGATATCAAGATTTTGGTCAAATTTTTTAAGAACTTTCAAATTTTCAGATAGGAGGTTCCATATAAGGTCAAAAACTACATACTCAGATCTTCACCAAACATTGCAGGGATACATTGGATGTCAAGACACGTGGAAAAAACGTACAAAACAAAAGATTGGAGACATCAAGATTTTGGACGAATTTTTGAAGAATTTTCAAACTTTCAGATAGGAGGTTCCAGATAAGGTCAAAAACTACATACTCAGATCTTCACCAAACGTTGCAGGGATACATAGTATGTCAAGACACGTGGAAAAAACGTACAAAACAAGGGATTGGAGACATCAAGATTTTGGACGAATTTTTTAAGAATTTTCAAATTTTCAGAAAGGAGGTTCCATATAAGGTCAAAAACTACATACTCAGATCTTCACCAAACTTTGAAGGGATACATTGGATGTCAAGACACGTGGAAAAAACGTACAAAACAAGAGATTGGAGACATCAAGATTTTGGACGGATTTTTTAGGAATTTTCAAATTTTCAGATGGGAGGTTCCAGATAAGGTCAAAAACTACATACTCAGATCTTCACCAAACTTTGCAGGGAAAATTGGATGTCGAGACACGTGGAAAAAACGTACAAAACAAGAGATTGCAGACATCAAGATTTTGGACGAATTTTTTAAGAATTTTCAAATTTTCAGATGGGAGGTTCCAGATAAGGTCAAAAACGACATACTCAGATCTTCATCAAACTTTTCAGGGATACATTGGATGTCAAGACACGTGCAAAAAACATACAAAACATAGGATTGGGGACATCAAGATTTTGGTCAAATTTTTTAAAAATTTTCAAATTTTCAGATAGGAGGTTCCATATAAGGTCAAAGAATACATACTCAGATCTTCACCAAACTTTGCAGGGATACATCGGATGTCAAGACACATGGAAAAAACGTACAAAACAAGAGATTTTAGACATCAAGATTTTGGTCAAATTTTTTAAGAATTTTCAAATTTTCAGATAGGAGGTTCCATATAAGGTCAAAAACTACATACTCAGATCTTCCCCAAACTTTGCAGGGATACATTGGATGTCAAGACACCTGGAAAAAACATACAAAATATAGGATTGGGGACATCAAGATTTTGGTCGAATTTTTTAAGAATTTTCAAATTTTCAGATAGGAGGTTCCATATAAGGTCAAAAACTACATACTCAGATCTTCACCAAACTTTGCAGGGATACATTGGATGTCAAGACACGTGGAAAGAACATACAAAACATAGGATTGGGGATATCAAGATTTTGGTCAAATTTTTTAAGAACTTTCAAATTTTCAGATAGGAGGTTCCATATAAGGTCAAAAACTACATACTCAGATCTTCATCAAACTTTGCATGGATACATTGGATGTCAAGACACGTGGAAAAAACATACAAAACAAGAGATTGGAGACATCAAGATTTTGGACGAATTTTTTAAGAATTTTCAAATTTTCAGAAAGGAGGTTCCAGATAAGGTCAAGAACTACATACTCAGATCTTCACCAAAGGTTGCAGGGATACATTGGATGTCAAGACACATGGAAAAACGTACAAAACAAGAGATTGGAGACATCAAGATTTTGGATGAATTTTTTAAGAATTTTCAAATTTTCAGATAGGAAGTTCCATATAAGGTCAAAAACTACATACTCAGATCTTCACCAAACTTTGAAGGGATACATTGGATGTCAAGACACGTGGAAAAAACATACAAAACATAGGATTAGGGACATCAAGATTTTGGTCGAATTTTTTAAGAATTTTCTAATTTTCAGATAGGAGGTTCCATATAAGGTCAAAAACTACATACTCAGATCTTCACCAAACTTTGCAGGGATACATTGGATGTCAAGACACGTGGAAAAAACATACAAGACATAGGATTGGGGACATCAAGATTTTGGTCGAATTTTTTAAGAACTTTCAAATTTTCAGATAGGAGGTTCCATATAAGGTCAAAAACTACATACTCAGATCTTCACCAAACTTTGAAGGGATACATTGGATGTCAAGACACGTGGAAAAAACGTACAAAACAAGAGATTGGGGTCATCAAGATTTTGGACGGATTTTTTAGGAATTTTCAAATTTTCAGATGGGAGGTTCCAGATAAGGTCAAAAACTACTTACTCAGATCTTCACCAAACTTTCCAGGGATACATTGGATGTCGAGACACGTGGAAAAAACGTACAAAACAAGAGATTGGAGACATCAAGATTTTGGACGAATTTTTTAAGAATTTTCAAATTTTCAGAAAAGATGTTCCAGATAAGGTCAAAAACGACATACTCAGATCTTCACCAAACTTTTCAGGGATACATTGGATGTCAAGACACGTGGAAAAAACATACAAAACATAGGATTGGGGACATCAAGATTTTGGTCAAATTTTTTAAGAATTTTCAAATTTTCAGATAGGAGGTTCCATATAAGATCAAAGAATACATACTCAGATCTTCACCAAACATGGCAGGGATACATTGGATGTCAAGACACGTGAAAAAAACGTACAAAACAAGAGATTGGGGTCATCAAGATTTTGGACAGATTTTTTACGAATTTTCAAATTTTCAGATAGGAGGTTCCAGATAAGGTCAAAAACTACATACTCAGATCTTCACCAAACTTTGCAGGGATACATTGGATGTCAAGACACGTGGAAAAAACACACAAGACATAGGATTGGGGACATCAAGATTTTGGTCGAATTTTTTAAGAATTTTCAAATTTTCAGATAGGAGGTTCCATATAAGGTCAAAAACTACATACTCTGATCTTCACCAAACTTTGCAGGGATACATTGCATGTCAAGACACGTGGAAAAAACGTACAAAACAAGAGATTGGGGTCATCAAGATTTTGG
This sequence comes from Lepisma saccharinum, assembly GCF_977018435.1. NCBI lineage: Eukaryota > Metazoa > Arthropoda > Insecta > Zygentoma > Lepismatidae > Lepisma > Lepisma saccharinum. The sequence goes on from NW_028143195.1 coordinate 69,533, forward strand.
ACGGATTTTTTAGGAATTTTCAAATTTTCAGATGGGAGGTTCCAGATAAGGTCAAAAACTACATACTCACATCTTCACCAAACTTTGCAGGGATACATTGGATGTCAAGACACGTGGAAAAAACGTACAAAACAAGAGATTGGAGACATCAAGATTTTGGACGAATTTTTTAAGAATTTTCAAATTTTCAGAAAGGATGTTCCAGATAAGGTCAAAAACTACATACTTAGATCTTCACCAAACTTTTCAGTTATACATTGGATGTCAAGACACGTGGAAAAAACATACAAAACATAGGATTGGGGACATCAAGATTTTGGTCAAATTTTTTAAGAATTTTCAAATTTTCAGATAGGAGGTTCCATATAAGGTCAAAAACTACATACTCAGATCTTCACCAAACTTTGCAGGGATACATTGAATGTCAAGACACGTGGAAAAAACGTACAAAACAAGAGATTGGGGTCATCAAGATTTTGGACGGATTTTTGAGGAATTTTCAAATTTTCAGATGGGAGGTTCCAGATAAGGTCAAAAACTACATACTCAGATCTTCACCAAACTTTGCAGGGATACATTGGATGTCAAGACACGTGGAAAAAACGTACAAAACAAGAGATTGGAGACATCAAGATTTTGGACGAATTTTTTAAGAATTTTCAAATTTTCAGAAAGGATGTTCCAGATAAAGTCAAAAACGACATACTCAGATCTTCACCAAACTTTGCAGGGATACATTGGATGTCAGGACACGTGGAAAAAACGTACAAAACAAGAGATTGGAGACATCAAGATTTTGGACGAATTTTTTAAGAATTTTCAAATTTTCAGATAGGAGGTTCCAGATAAGGTCAAAAACTACATACTCAGATCTTCACCAAACTTTGCAGGGATACATTGGATGTCAAGACACGTGGAAAAAACGTACAAAACAAGAGATTGGGGTCATCAAGATTTTGGACGGATTTTTTAGGAATTTTCAAATTTTCAGATGGGAGGTTCCAGATAAGGTCAAAAACTACATACTCACATCTTCACCAAACTTTGCAGGGATACATTGGATGTCAAGACACGTGGAAAAAACGTACAAAACAAGAGATTGGAGACATCAAGATTTTGGACGAATTTTTTAAGAATTTTCAAATTTTCAGAAAGGATGTTCCAGATAAGGTCAAAAACTACATACTCAGATCTTCACCAAAGTTTTCAGGGATACATTGGATGTCAAGACACGTAGAAAAAACATACAAAACATGGGATTGGGGACATCAAGATTTTGGTCAAATTTTTTAAGAATTTTCAAATTTTCAGATAGGAGGTTCCATATAAGGTCAAAAACTACATACTCAGATCTTCACCAAACATTGCAGGGATACATTGGATGTCAAGACACGTGGAAAAAACGTACAAAACAAGAGATTGGAGACATCAAGATTTTGGACGAATTTTTGAGGAATTTTCAAATTTTCAGAAATGAGGTTCCAGATATGGTCAAAAACTACATACTCAGATCTTCATCAAACTTTGCAGGGATACATTGGATGTCAAGACACGTGGGAAAAACGTACAAAACAAGAGATTGGAAACATCAAGATTTTGGACGAATTTTTTAAGAATTTTCAAGATTTCAGATAGGAGGTTCCAGATAAGGTCAAAAACTACATACTCAGATCTTCACCAAACTTTGCAGGGATACATTGAATGTCAAGACACGTGGAAAAAAAGTACAAAACAAGAGATTGGGGTCATAAAGTTTTTGGACGGATTTTTTAGGAATTTTCAAATTTTCAGATGGGAGGTTCCAGATAAGGTCAAAAACTACATACTCAGATCTTCACCAAACTTTGCAGGGATACATTGGATGTTAAGACACGTGGAAAAAACGTACAAAACAAGAGATTGGAGACATCAAGATTTTGGACGAATTTTTTAAGAATTTTCAAATTTTCAGAAAGGATGTTCCAGATAAGGTCAAAAACGACATACTCAGATCTTCACCAAACTTTGCAGGGATACATTGGATGTCAAGACACGTGGAAAAAACGTACAAGACAAGAGATTGGAGACATCAAGATTTTGGACGAATTTTTTAAGAATTTTCAAATTTTCAGATAGGAGGTTCCAGATAAAGTCAAAACTACATACTCAGATCTTCACCAAACTTTGCAGGGATACATTGGATGTCAAGACACGTGGGAAAAACGTACAAAACAAGAGTTTGGAGACATCAAGATTTTGGACGAATTTTTTAACAATTTTCAATTTTTCAGATAGGAGGTTCCAGATAAGGTCAAAAACTACATACTCAGATCTTCACCAAACTTTGCAGGGATACATTGGATGTCAAGACACGTGGAAAAAACGTACAAAACAAGAGATTGGGGTCATCAAGATTTTGGACGGATTTTTTAGGAATTTTCAAATTTTCAGATAGGAGGTTCCAGATAAGGTCAAAAACTACATACTCAGATCTTCACCAAACTTTGCAGGGATACATTGGATGTCAAGACACGTGGAAAAAACGTACAAAACAAGAGATTGGAGACATCAAGATTTTGGACGAATTTTTTAAGAATTTTCAAATTTTCAGAAAGGATGTTCCATATAAGGTCAAAAACGACATACTCAAATCTTCACCAAACTTTGCAGGGATACTCTGGATGTCAAGACGCGTGGAAAAAACATACAAAACATAGGATTGGGGACATCAAGATTTTGGTCAATTTTTTTAAGAATTTTCAAATTTTCAGATAGGAGGTTCCATATAAGGTCAAAAACTACATACTCAGATCTTCACCAAACATTGCAGGGATACATTGGATGTCAAGACACGTGGAAAAAACGTACAAAACAAGAGATTGGAGACATCAAGATTTTGGACGAATTTTTTAAGAATTTTCAAATTTTCAGATAGGAGGTTCCATATAAGGTCAAAAACTACATACTCAGATCTTCACCAAACTTTGCAGGGATACACTGGATGTCAAGACACGTGGAAAAAACATACAAGACATAGGATTGGAGACATCAAGATTTTGGACGAATTTTTTAAGTATTTTCAAATTTTCAGAAAAGATGTTCCAGATAAGGTCAAAAACGACATACTCAGATCTTCACCAAACTTTTCAGGGATACATTGGATGTCAAGACACGTGGAAAAAACATACAAAACATAGGATTGGGGACATCAAGATTTTGGTCAAATTTTTTAAGAATTTTCAAATTTTCAGATAGGAGGTTCCATATAAGATCAAAGAATACATACTCAGATCTTCACCAAACATGGCAGGGATACATTGGATGTCAAGACACGTGGAAAAAACGTACAAAACAAGAGATTGGGGTCATCAAGATTTTGGACAGATTTTTTACGAATTTTCAAATTTTCAGATAGGAGGTTCCAGATAAGGTCAAAAACTACATACTCAGATGTTCACCAAACTTTGCAGGGATACATTGGATGTCAAGACACGTGGAAAAAACATACAAGACATAGGATTGGGGACATCAAGATTTTGGTCGAATTTTTTAAGAATTTTCAAATTTTCAGATAGGAGGTTCCATATAAGGTCAAAAACTACATACTCTGATCTTCACCAAACTTTGCAGGGATACATTGCATGTCAAGACACGTGGAAAAAACGTACAAAACAAGAGATTGGGGTCATCAAGATTTTGGACGGATTTTTTAGGAATTTTCAAATTTTCAGATGGGAGGTTCCAGATAAGGTCAAAAACTACATACTCACATCTTCACCAAACTTTGCAGGGATACATTGGATGTCAAGACACGTGGAAAAAACGTACAAAACAAGAGATTGGAGACATCAAGATTTTGGACGAATTTTTTAAGAATTTTCAAATTTTCAGAAAGGATGTTCCAGATAAGGTCAAAAACTACATACTCAGATCTTCACCAAACTTTTCAGTTATACATTGGATGTCAAGACACGTGGAAAAAACATACAAAACATAGGATTGGGGACATCAAGATTTTGGTCAAATTTTTTAAGAATTTTCAAATTTTCAGATAGGAGGTTCCATATAAGGTCAAAAACTACATACTCAGATCTTCACCAAACTTTGCAGGGATACATTGAATGTCAAGACACGTGGAAAAAACGTACAAAACAAGAGATTGGGGTCATCAAGATTTTGGACGGATTTTTGAGGAATTTTCAAATTTTCAGATGGGAGGTTCCAGATAAGGTCAAAAACTACATACTCAGATCTTCACCAAACTTTGCAGGGATACATTGGATGTCAAGACACGTGGAAAAAACGTACAAAACAAGAGATTGGAGACATCAAGATTTTGGACGAATTTTTTAAGAATTTTCAAATTTTCAGAAAGGATGTTCCAGATAAAGTCAAAAACGACATACTCAGATCTTCACCAAACTTTGCAGGGATACATTGGATGTCAAGACACGTGGAAAAAACGTACAAAACAAGAGATTGGAGACATCAAGATTTTGGACGAATTTTTTAAGAATTTTCAAATTTTCAGATAGGAGGTTCCAGATAAGGTCAAAAACTACATACTCAGATCTTCACCAAACTTTGCAGGGATACATTGGATGTCAAGACACGTGGAAAAAACGTACAAAACAAGAGATTGGGGTCATCAAGATTTTGGACGGATTTTTTAGGAATTTTCAAATTTTCAGATGGGAGGTTCCAGATAAGGTCAAAAACTACATACTCACATCTTCACCAAACTTTGCAGGGATACATTGGATGTCAAGACACGTGGAAAAAACGTACAAAACAAGAGATTGGAGACATCAAGATTTTGGACGAATTTTTTAAGAATTTTCAAATTTTCAGAAAGGATGTTCCAGATAAGGTCAAAAACTACATACTCAGATCTTCACCAAACTTTTCAGGGATACATTGGATGTCAAGACACGTGGAAAAAACATACAAAACATGGGATTGGGGACATCAAGATTTTGGTCAAATTTTTTAAGAATTTTCAAATTTTGAGATAGGAGGTTCCATATAAGGTCAAAATCTACATACTCAGATCTTCACCAAACATTGCAGGGATACATTGGATGTCAAGACACGTGGAAAAAACGTACAAAACAAGAGATTGGAGACATCAAGATTTTGGACGAATTTTTGAGGAATTTTCAAATTTTCAGAAATGAGGTTCCAGATATGGTCAAAAACTACATACTCAGATCTTCATCAAACTTTGCAGGGATACATTGGATGTCAAGACACGTGGGAAAAACGTACAAAACAAGAGATTGGAAACATCAAGATTTTGGACGAATTTTTTAAGAATTTTCAAGATTTCAGATAGGTTCCAGATAAGGTCAAAAACTACATACTCAGATCTTCACCAAACTTTGCAGGGATACATTGAATGTCAAGACACGTGGAAAAAACGTACAAAACAAGAGATTGGGGTCATAAAGTTTTTGGACGGATTTTTTAGGAATTTTCAAATTTTCAGATGGGAGGTTCCAGATAAGGTCAAAAACTACATACTCAGATCTTCACCAAACTTTGCAGGGATACATTGGATGTTAAGACACGTGGAAAAAACGTACAAAACAAGAGATTGGAGACATCAAGATTTTGGACGAATTTTTTAAGAATTTTCAAATTTTCAGAAAGGATGTTCCAGATAAGGTCAAAAACGACATACTCAGATCTTCACCAAACTTTGCAGGGATACATTGGATGTCAAGACACGTGGAAAAAACGTACAAGACAAGAGATTGGAGACATCAAGATTTTGGACGAATTTTTTAAGAATTTTCAAATTTTCAGATAGGAGGTTCCAGATAAGGTCAAAAACTACATACTCAGATCTTCACCAAACTTTGCAGGGATACATTGGATGTCAAGACACGTGGGAAAAACGTACAAAACAAGAGTTTGGAGACATCAAGATTTTGGACGAATTTTTTAACAATTTTCAATTTTTCAGATAGGAGGTTCCAGATAAGGTCAAAAACTACATACTCAGATCTTCACCAAACTTTGCAGGGATACATTGGATGTCAAGACACGTGGAAAAAACGTACAAAACAAGAGATTGGGGTCATCAAGATTTTGGACGGATTTTTTAGGAATTTTCAAATTTTCAGATAGGAGGTTCCAGATAAGGTCAAAAACTACATACTCAGATCTTCACCAAACTTTGCAGGGATACATTGGATGTCAAGACACGTGGAAAAAACGTACAAAACAAGAGATTGGAGACATCAAGATTTTGGACGAATTTTTTAAGAATTTTCAAATTTTCAGAAAGGATGTTCCATATAAGGTCAAAAACGACATACTCAGATCTTCACCAAACTTTGCAGGGATACTCTGGATGTCAAGACGCGTGGAAAAAACATACAAAACATAGGATTGGGGACATCAAGATTTTGGTCAATTTTTTTAAGAATTTTCAAATTTTCAGATAGGAGGTTCCATATAAGGTCAAAAACTACATACTCAGATCTTCACCAAACATTGCAGGGATACATTGGATGTCAAGACACGTGGAAAAAACGTACAAAACAAGAGATTGGAGACATCAAGATTTTGGACGAATTTTTTAAGAATTTTCAAATTTTCAGATAGGAGGTTCCATATAAGGTCAAAAACTACATACTCAGATCTTCACCAAACTTTGCAGGGATACACTGGATGTCAAGACACGTGGAAAAAACGTACAAAACAAGAGATTGGAGACATCAAGATTTTGGACGAATTTTTAAAGATTTTTCAAATTTTCAGAAAGGATGTTCCAGATAAGGTCAAAAACGACATACTCAGATCTTCACCAAACTTTGCAGAAATACATTGGCTGTCAAGACACGTGGAAAAAACATACAAAACATAGGATTGGGGACATCAAGATTTTGGACGAATTTTTTAAGAATTTTCAAATTTTCAGAAAGGAGGTTCCACATAAGGTCAAAAACTACATACTCAGATCTTCACCAAACTTTGCAGGGATACATTTGATGTCAAGACACGTGGGAAAAACGTACAAAACAAGAGATTGGAAACATCAAGATTTTGGACGAATTTTTTAAGAATTTTCAAGATTTCAGATAGGAGGTTCCAGATAAGGTCAAAAACTACATACTCAGATCTTCACCAAACTTTGCAGGGATACATTGAATGTCAAGACACGTGGAAAAAACGTACAAAACAAGAGATTGGGGTCATAAAGTTTTTGGACGGATTTTTTAGGAATTTTCAAATTTTCAGATGGGAGGTTCCAGATAAGGTCAAAAACTACATACTCAGATCTTCACCAAACTTTGCAGGGATACATTGGATGTTAAGACACGTGGAAAAAACGTACAAAACAAGAGATTGGAGACATCAAGATTTTGGACGAATTTTTTAAGAGTTTTCAAATTTTCAGAAAGGATGTTCCAGATAAGGTCAAAAACGACATACTCAGATCTTCACCAAACTTTGCAGGGATACATTGGATGTCAAGTCACGTGGAAAAAACGTACAAGACAAGAGATTGGAGACATCAAGATTTTGGACGAATTTTTTAAGAATTTTCAAATTTTCAGATAGGAGGTTCCAGATAAGGTCAAAAACTACATACTCAGATCTTCACCAAACTTTGCAGGGATACATTGGATGTCAAGACACGTGGGAAAAACGTACAAAACAAGAGTTTGGAGACATCAAGATTTTGGACGAATTTTTTAACAATTTTCAATTTTTCAGATAGGAGGTTCCAGATAAGGTCAAAAACTACATACTCAGATCTTCACCAAACTTTCCAGGGATACATTGGATGTCAAGACACGTGGAAAAAACGTACAAAACAAGAGATTGGGGTCATCAAGATTTTGGACGGATTTTTTAGGAATTTTCAAATTTTCAGATAGGAGGTTCCAGATAAGGTCAAAAACTACATACTCAGATCTTCACCAAACTTTGCAGGGATACATTGGATGTCAAGACACGTGGAAAAAACGTACAAAACAAGAGATTGGAGACATCAAGATTTTGGACGAATTTTTTAAGAATTTTCAAATTTTCAGAAAGGATGTTCCATATAAGGTCAAAAACGACATACTCAGATCTTCACCAAACTTTGCAGGGATACTCTGGATGTCAAGGCGCGTGGAAAAAACATACAAAACATAGGATTGGGGACATCAAGATTTTGGTCAATTTTTTTAAGAATTTTCAAATTTTCAGATAGGAGGTTCCATATAAGGTCAAAAACTACATACTCAGATCTTCACCAAACATTGCAGGGATACATTGGATGTCAAGACACGTGGAAAAAACGTACAAAACAAGAGATTGGAGACATCAAGATTTTGGACGAATTTTTTAAGAATTTTCAAATTTTCAGATAGGAGGTTCCATATAAGGTCAAAAACTACATACTCAGATCTTCACCAAACTTTGCAGGGATACATTGGATGTCAAGACACGTGTAAAAAACGTACAAAACAAAAAATTGGAGACATCAAGATTTTGGACGAATTTTTTAAGAATTTTCAAATTTTCAGATGGGAGGTTCCAGATAAGGTCAAAAACGACATACTCAGATCTTCACAAAACTTTGCATGGATACATTGGATGTCAAGACACGTGGAAAAGCCATACAAAACATAGGATTGGGGACATCAAGATTTTGGACGAATTTTTTGAGAATTTTCAAATTTTCAGAAAGGAGGTTCCATATAAGGTCAAAAACTACATACTCAGATCTTCACCAAACTTTGCAGGGATACATTGGATGTCAAGACACGTGGAAAAAACGTACAAAACAAGAGATTGGAGACATCAAGATTTTCGACGAATTTTTGAAGAATTTTCAAATTTTCAGATGGGAGGTTCCAGATAAGGTCAAAAACGACATACTCAGATCTTCACCAAACTTTGCATGGATACATTGGATGTCAAGACACGTGTAAAAAACGTACAAAACAAGAGATTGGGGACATCAAGATTTTGGACGAATTTTTTAAGAATTTTCAAATTTTCAGAAAGGAGGTTCCATATAAGTTCAAAAACTACATACTCAGATCTTCACCAAATTTTGCAGGGATACATTGGATGTCAAGACACGTGGAAAAAACGTACAAAACAAGAGATTGGAGACATCAAGATTTTGGACGAATTTTTTAAGAATTTTCAAATTTTCAGAAAGGATGTTCCACATAAGGTCAAAAACGACATACTCAGATCTTCACCAAACTTTGCAGGGATACATTGGAGGTCAAGACACGTGGAAAAAACGTACAAAACAAGAGATTGAAGACATCAAGATTTTGGACGAATTTTTTAAAAATTTTCAAATTTTCAGATAGGAGGTTCCAGATAAGGTCAAAAACTACATACTCAGATCTTCACCAAACTTTGCAGGGATACATTGGATGTCAAGACACGTGGAAAAAACATACAAAACATAGGATTGGGGATATCAAGATTTTGGTCAAATTTTTTAAGAATTTTCAAATTTTCAGATAGGAGGTTCCATATAAGGTCAAAAACTACATACTCAGATCTTCACCAAACATTGCAGGGATACATTGGATGTCAAGAAACGTGGAAAAAACGTACAAAACAAGAGATTGGAGACATCAAGATTTTGGACGAATTTTTTAAGAATTTTCAAATTTTCAGATAGGAGGTTCCAGATAAGGTCAAAAACTACATACTCAGATCTTCACCAAACGTTGCAGGGATACTTTGCATGTCAAGACACGTGGAAAAAACGTACAAAACAAGAGATTGGAGACATCAAGATTTTCGACGAATTTTTTAAGAATTTTCAAATTTTCAGAAAGGAGGCTCCATATAAGGTCAAAAACTACATACTCAGATCTTCACCAAACTTTGCAGGGATACATTGGATGTCAAGACACGTGGAAAAAACGTACAAAACAAGAGAGTGGTTACATCAAGATTTTGGACGAATTTTTGAAGAATTTTCAAATTTTCAGAAAGGAGGTTCCAGATAAGGTCAAAAACTACATACTCAGATCTTCACCAAACTTTGCAGGGATACATTGGATGTCAAGACACGTGCAAAAAACGTACAAAACAAGAGATTGGTGTCATCAAGATTTTGGACGGATTTTTTAGGAATTTTCAAATTTTCAGATGAGAGGTTCCAGATAAGGTCAAAAACTACATACTCAGATCTTCACCAAACTTTGCAGGGATACATTGGATGTGAAGACACGTGAAAAAAACGTACAAAACAAGAGATTGGAGACATCAAGATTTTGGACGAATTTTTTAAGAATTTTCAAATTTTCAGAAAGGATGTTCCAGATAAGGTCAAAAACGACATACTCAGATCTTCACCAAACTTTGCAGGGATACATTGGATGTCAAGACACGTGGAAAAAACGTACAAAACAAGAGATTGGAGACATCAAGATTTTGGACGATATTTTCAAGAATTCTCAAATTTTCAGATAGGAGGTTCCATATAAGGTAAAAAACTACATACTCAGATCTTCACCAAACTTTGCATGGATACATTGGATGTCAAGACACGAGGAAAAAACATACAAAACATAGGATTGGAGACATCAAGATTTTGGTCGAATTTTTTAAGAATTTTCAAATTTTCAGAAAGGAGGTTCCATATAAGGTCAAAAACTACATACTCAGATCTTCACCAAACTTTGCAGGGATACATTGGATGTCAAGACACGTGGAAAAAAAGTACAAAACAAGAGAGTGCAGACATCAAGATTTTAGACGGATTTTTTAGGAATTTTCAAATTTTCAGATGGGAGGTTCCATATAAGGTCAAAAACTACATACTCAGATCTTCACCAAACTTTGCAGGGATACATTGGATGTCAAGACACGTGGAAAAAACGTACAAAACAAGAGATTGGAGACATCAAGATTTTGGACGAATTTTTTAAGAATTTTCAAATTTTCAGAAAGGAGGTTCCATATCAGGTCCAAAACTACATACTCAGATCTTCACCAAACTTTGCAGGGATACATTGGATGTCAAGACACGTGGAAAAAACGTACAAAACAAGAGATTGGAGACATCAAGATTTTGGACGAATTTTTTAAGAATTTTCAAATTTTCAGAAAGGATGTTCCAGATAAGGTCAAAAACTACATACTCAGATCTTCACCAAACTTTGCAGGGATACATTGGATGTCAAGACACGTGGAAAAAACATACAAAACATAGGATTGGGGATATCAAGATTTTGGTCAAATTTTTTAAGAATTCTCAAATTTTCAGATAGGAGGTTCCATATAAGGTCAAAAACTACATACTCAGATCTTCACCAAACATTGCAGGGATACATTGGATGTCAAGAAACGTGGAAAAAACGTACAAAACAAGAGATTGGAGACATCAAGATTTTGGACGAATTTTTGAAGAATTTTCAAATTTTCAGATAGGAGGTTCCATATAAGGTCAAAAACTACATACTCAGATCTTCACCAAACTTTGCAGGGATACATTGGATGTCAAGACACGTGGAAAAAACGTACAAAACAAGAGATTGGAGACATCAAGATTTTGGACGATTTTTTTAAGAATTTTCAAACTTTCAGAAAGGATGTTCCAGATAAGGTCAAAAACGACATACTCAGATCTTCAACAAACTTTGCAGGGATACATTGGAAGTCAAGACACGTGGAAAAAACGTACAAAACAAGAGATTGAAGACATCAAGATTTTGGACGAATTTTTTAAAAATTTTTTAAATTTTCAGATAGGAGGTTCCAGATAAGGTCAAAAACTACATACTCAGATCTTCACCAAACTTTGCAGGGATACATTGGATGTCAAGACACGTGGAAAAAACATACAAAACATAGGATTGGGGATATCAAGATTTTGGACGAATTTTTTAAGAATTTTCAAATTTTCAGATAGGAGGTTCCATATAAGGTCAAAAACTACATACTCAGATCTTCACCAAACATTGCAGGGATACATTGGATGTCAAGAAACGTGGAAAAAACGTACAAAACAAGAGATTGGAGACATCAAGATTTTGGACGAATTTTTTAAGAATTTTCAAATTTTCAGATAGGAGGTTCCAGATAATGTCAAAAACTACATACTCAGATCTTCACCAAACGTTGCAGGGATACTTTGCATGTCAAGACACGTGGAAAAAACGTACAAAACAAGAGATTGGAGACATCAAGATTTTCGACGAATTTTTTAAGATTTTTCAAATTTTCAAATGGGAGGTTTCAGATAAGGTCAAAAACGACATACTCAGATCTTCACCAAACTTTGCATGGATACATTGGATGTCAAGACACGTGGAAAAAACATACAAAACATAGGATTGGGGACATCAAGATTTTGGACGAATTTTTTAAGAATTTTCAAATTTTCAGAAAGGAGGTTCCATATAAGGTCAAAAACTACATACTCAGATCTTCACCAAACTTTGCAGGGATACATTGGATGTCAAGACACGTGGAAAAAACGTACAAAACAAGAGATTGGAGACATCAAGATTTTGGACGAATTTTTCAAGAATTCTCAAATTTTCAGATAGGAGGTTCCATATAAGGTCAAAAACTACATACTCAGATCTTCACCAAACTTTGCAGGGATACATTGGATGTCAAGACACGTGGAAAAAAATACAAAACAAGAGAGTGGAGACATCAAGATTTTAGACGAATTTTTTAGGAATTTTCAAATTTTCAGATGGGAGGTTCCATATAAGGTCAAAAACTACATACTCAGATCTTCACCAAACTTTGCAGGGATACATTGGATGTCAAGACACGTGGAAAAAACGTACAAAACAAGAGATTGGAGACATCAAGATTTTGGACGAATTTTTTAAGAATTTTCAAATTTTCAGAAATGAGGTTCCAGATAAGGTCAAAAACGACATACTCAGATCTTCACCAAACTTTGCAGGGATATATTGGATGTCAAGACACGTGGAAAAAACGTACAAAACAAGAGATTGGAGACATCAAGATTTTGGACGAATTTTTTAAGAATTTTCAAATTTTCAGAAAGGATGTTCCAGATAAGGTCAAAAACGACATACTCAGATCTTCACCAAACTTTGCAGGGATACATTGGAGGTCAAGACACGTGGAAAAAACGTACAAAACAAGAGATTGAAGACATCAAGATTTTGGACGAATTTTTTAAAAATTTTCAAATTTTCAGATAGGAGGTTCCAGATAAGGTCAAAAACTACATACTCAGATCTCCACTAAAATTTGCAGCGATACATTGGATGTCAAGACACGTGGAAAAAACATACAAAACATAGGATTGGGGATATCAAGATTTTGGTCAAATTTTTTAAGAATTCTCAAATTTTCAGATAGGAGGTTCCATATAAGGTCAAAAACTACATACTCAGATCTTCACCAAACATTGCAGGGATACATTGGATGTCAAGAAACGTGGAAAAAACGTACAAAACAAGAGATTGGAGACATCAAGATTTTGGACGAATTTTTGAAGAATTTTCAAATTTTCAGATAGGAGGTTTCAGATAAGGTCAAAAACTACATACTCAGATCTTCACCAAACGTTGCAGGGATACTTTGCATGTCAAGACACGTGGAAAAAACGTACAAAACAAGAGATTGGAGACATCAAGATTTTCGACGAATTTTTGAAGAATTTTCAAATTTTCAGATGGGAGGTTCCAGATAAGGTCAAAAACGACATACTCAGATCTTCACCAAACTTTGCATGGATACATTGGATGTCAAGACACGTGTAAAAAACGTACAAAACAAGAGATTGGGGACATCAAGATTTTGGACGAATTTTTTAAGAATTTTCAAATTTTCAGAAAGGAGGTTCCATATAAGTTCAAAAACTACATACTCAGATCTTCACCAAATTTTGCAGGGATACATTGGATGTCAAGACACGTGGAAAAAACGTACAAAACAAGAGATTGGAGACATCAAGATTTTGGACGAATTTTTTAAGAATTTTCAAATTTTCAGAAAGGATGTTCCACATAAGGTCAAAAACGACATACTCAGATCTTCACCAAACTTTGCAGGGATACATTGGAGGTCAAGACACGTGGAAAAAACGTACAAAACAAGAGATTGAAGACATCAAGATTTTGGACGAATTTTTTAAAAATTTTCAAATTTTCAGATAGGAGGTTCCAGATAAGGTCAAAAACTACATACTCAGATCTTCACCAAACTTTGCAGGGATACATTGGATGTCAAGACACGTGGAAAAAACATACAAAACATAGGATTGGGGATATCAAGATTTTGGTCAAATTTTTTAAGAATTTTCAAATTTTCAGATAGGAGGTTCCATATAAGGTCAAAAACTACATACTCAGATCTTCACCAAACATTGCAGGGATACATTGGATGTCAAGAAACGTGGAAAAAACGTACAAAACAAGAGATTGGAGACATCAAGATTTTGGACGAATTTTTTAAGAATTTTCAAATTTTCAGATAGGAGGTTCCAGATAAGGTCAAAAACTACATACTCAGATCTTCACCAAACGTTGCAGGGATACTTTGCATGTCAAGACACGTGGAAAAAACGTACAAAACAAGAGATTGGAGACATCAAGATTTTCGACGAATTTTTTAAGAATTTTCAAATTTTCAGAAAGGAGGCTCCATATAAGGTCAAAAACTACATACTCAGATCTTCACCAAACTTTGCAGGGATACATTGGATGTCAAGACACGTGGAAAAAACGTACAAAACAAGAGAGTGGAGACATCAAGATTTTGGACGAATTTTTGAAGAATTTTCAAATTTTCAGAAAGGAGGTTCCAGATAAGGTCAAAAACTACATACTCAGATCTTCACCAAACTTTGCAGGGATACATTGGATGTCAAGACACGTGGAAAAAACGTACAAAACAAGAGATTGGTGTCATCAAGATTTTGGACGGATTTTTTAGGAATTTTCAAATTTTCAGATGAGAGGTTCCAGATAAGGTCAAAAACTACATACTCAGATCTTCACCAAACTTTGCAGGGATACATTGGATGTGAAGACACGTGAAAAAAACGTACAAAACAAGAGATTGGAGACATCAAGATTTTGGACGAATTTTTTAAGAATTTTCAAATTTTCAGAAAGGATGTTCCAGATAAGGTCAAAAACGACATACTCAGATCTTCACCAAACTTTGCAGGGATACATTGGATGTCAAGACACGTGGAAAAAACGTACAAAACAAGAGATTGGAGACATCAAGATTTTGGACGATATTTTCAAGAATTCTCAAATTTTCAGATAGGAGGTTCCATATAAGGTAAAAAACTACATACTCAGATCTTCACCAAACTTTGCATGGATACATTGGATGTCAAGACACGAGGAAAAAACATACAAAACATAGGATTGGAGACATCAAGATTTTGGTCGAATTTTTTAAGAATTTTCAAATTTTCAGAAAGGAGGTTCCATATAAGGTCAAAAACTACATACTCAGATCTTCACCAAACTTTGCAGGGATACATTGGATGTCAAGACACGTGGAAAAAAAGTACAAAACAAGAGAGTGCAGACATCAAGATTTTAGACGGATTTTTTAGGAATTTTCAAATTTTCAGATGGGAGGTTCCATATAAGGTCAAAAACTACATACTCAGATCTTCACCAAACTTTGCAGGGATACATTGGATGTCAAGACACGTGGAAAAAACGTACAAAACAAGAGATTGGAGACATCAAGATTTTGGACGAATTTTTTAAGAATTTTCAAATTTTCAGAAAGGAGGTTCCATATCAGGTCCAAAACTACATACTCAGATCTTCACCAAACTTTGCAGGGATACATTGGATGTCAAGACACGTGGAAAAAACGTACAAAACAAGAGATTGGAGACATCAAGATTTTGGACGAATTTTTTAAGAATTTTCAAATTTTCAGAAAGGATGTTCCAGATAAGGTCAAAAACTACATACTCAGATCTTCACCAAACTTTGCAGGGATACATTGGATGTCAAGACACGTGGAAAAAACATACAAAACATAGGATTGGGGATATCAAGATTTTGGTCAAATTTTTTAAGAATTCTCAAATTTTCAGATAGGAGGTTCCATATAAGGTCAAAAACTACATACTCAGATCTTCACCAAACATTGCAGGGATACATTGGATGTCAAGAAACGTGGAAAAAACGTACAAAACAAGAGATTGGAGACATCAAGATTTTGGACGAATTTTTGAAGAATTTTCAAATTTTCAGATAGGAGGTTCCATATAAGGTCAAAAACTACATACTCAGATCTTCACCAAACTTTGCAGGGATACATTGGATGTCAAGACACGTGGAAAAAACGTACAAAACAAGAGATTGGAGACATCAAGATTTTGGACGATTTTTTTAAGAATTTTCAAACTTTCAGAAAGGATGTTCCAGATAAGGTCAAAAACGACATACTCAGATCTTCAACAAACTTTGCAGGGATACATTGGAAGTCAAGACACGTGGAAAAAACGTACAAAACAAGAGATTGAAGACATCAAGATTTTGGACGAATTTTTTAAAAATTTTTTAAATTTTCAGATAGGAGGTTCCAGATAAGGTCAAAAACTACATACTCAGATCTTCACCAAACTTTGCAGGGATACATTGGATGTCAAGACACGTGGAAAAAACATACAAAACATAGGATTGGGGATATCAAGATTTTGGACGAATTTTTTAAGAATTTTCAAATTTTCAGATAGGAGGTTCCATATAAGGTCAAAAACTACATACTCAGATCTTCACCAAACATTTCAGGGATACATTGGATGTCAAGAAACGTGGAAAAAACGTACAAAACAAGAGATTGGAGACATCAAGATTTTGGACGAATTTTTTAAGAATTTTCAAATTTTCAGATAGGAGGTTCCAGATAATGTCAAAAACTACATACTCAGATCTTCACCAAACGTTGCAGGGATACTTTGCATGTCAAGACACGTGGAAAAAACGTACAAAACAAGAGATTGGAGACATCAAGATTTTCGACGAATTTTTTAAGATTTTTCAAATTTTCAAATGGGAGGTTTCAGATAAGGTCAAAAACGACATACTCAGATCTTCACCAAACTTTGCATGGATACATTGGATGTCAAGACACGTGGAAAAAACATACAAAACATAGGATTGGGGACATCAAGATTTTGGACGAATTTTTTAAGAATTTTCAAATTTTCAGAAAGGAGGTTCCATATAAGGTCAAAAACTACATACTCAGATCTTCACCAAACTTTGCAGGGATACATTGGATGTCAAGAAACGTGGAAAAAACGTACAAAACAAGAGATTGGAGACATCAAGATTTTGGATGAATTTTTTAAGAATTTTCAAATTTTCAGAAAGGAGGCTCCATATAAGGTCAAAAACTACATACTCAGATCTTCACCAAACTTTGCAGGGATACATTGGATGTCAAGACACGTGGAAAAAACGTACAAAACAAGAGATTGGAGACATCAAGATTTTGGACGAATTTTTGAGGAATTTTCAAATTTTCAGAAATGAGGTTCCAGATAAGGTCTAAAACTACATACTCAGATCTTCACCAAACTTTGCAGGGATACATTGGATGTCAAGACACGTGGAAAAAACATACAAAACATAGGATTGGGGACATCAAGATTTTGGTCAAATATTTTTAAGAATTTTCAAATTTTCAGATAAGAGGTTCCATATAAGGTCAAAAACTACATACTCAGATCTTCACCAAACATTGCAGGGATACATTGGATGTCAAGACACGTGGAAAAAACGTACAAAACAAGAGATTGGAGACATCAAGATTTTGGATGAATTTTTTAAGAATTTTCAAATTTTCAGAAAGGAGGCTCCATATAAGGTCAAAAACGACATACTCAGATCTTCACCAAACTTTGCATGGATACATTGGATGTCAAGACACGTGGAAAAAACATACAAAACATAGGATTGGGGACATCAAGATTTTGGACGAATTTTTTAAGAATTTTCAAATTTTCAGAAAGGAGGTTCCATATAAGGTCAAAAACTACATACTCAGATCTTCACCAAACTTTGCAGGGATACATTGGATGTCAAGACACGTGGAAAAAAAGTACAAAACAAGAGAGTGGAGACATCAAGATTTTAGACGAATTTTTTAGGAATTTTCAAATTTTCAAATGGGAGGTTCCATATAAGGTCAAAAACTACATACTCAGATCTTCACCAAACTTTGCAGGGATACATTGGATGTCAAGACACGTGGAAAAAACGTACAAAACAAGAGATTGGAGACATCAAGATTTTGGACGAATTTTTTAAGAATTTTCAAATTTTCAGAAATGAGGTTCCAGATAAGGTCAAAAACGACATACTCAGATCTTCACCAAACTTTGCAGGGATACATTGGATGTCAAGACACGTGGAAAAAACGTACAAAACAAGAGATTGGAGACATCAAGATTTTGGACGAATTTTTTAAGAATTTTCAAATTTTCAGAAAGGATGTTCCAGATAAGGTCAAAAACGACATACTCAGATCTTCACCAAACTTTGCAGGGA
Organism: Lepisma saccharinum; assembly: GCF_977018435.1. Lineage (NCBI taxonomy): Eukaryota > Metazoa > Arthropoda > Insecta > Zygentoma > Lepismatidae > Lepisma > Lepisma saccharinum. Next base: position 88,024 of record NW_028143195.1, read on the forward strand.
TACATTGGAGGTCAAGACACGTGGAAAAAACGTACAAAACAAGAGATTGGTGTCATCAAGATTTTGGACGGATTTTTTAGGAATTTTCAAATTTTCAGATGAGAGGTTCCAGATAAGGTCAAAAACTACATACTCAGATCTTCACCAAACTTTGCAGGGATACATTGGATGTGAAGACACGTGAAAAAAACGTACAAAACAAGAGATTGGAGACATCAAGATTTTGGACGAATTTTTTAAGAATTTTCAAATTTTCAGAAAGGATGTTCCAGATAAGGTCAAAAACGACATACTCAGATCTTCACCAAACTTTGCAGGGATACATTGGATGTCAAGACACGTGGAAAAAACGTACAAAACAAGAGATTGGAGACATCAAGATTTTGGACGATATTTTCAAGAATTCTCAAATTTTCAGATAGGAGGTTCCATATAAGGTAAAAAACTACATACTCAGATCTTCACCAAACTTTGCATGGATACATTGGATGTCAAGACACGAGGAAAAAACATACAAAACATAGGATTGGAGACATCAAGATTTTGGTCGAATTTTTTAAGAATTTTCAAATTTTCAGAAAGGAGGTTCCATATAAGGTCAAAAACTACATACTCAGATCTTCACCAAACGTTGCAGGGATACTTTGCATGTCAAGACACGTGGAAAAAACGTACAAAACAAGAGATTGGAGACATCAAGATTTTCGACGAATTTTTGAAGAATTTTCAAATTTTCAGATGGGAGGTTCCAGATAAGGTCAAAAACGACATACTCAGATCTTCACCAAACTTTGCATGGATACATTGGATGTCAAGACACGTGTAAAAAACGTACAAAACAAGAGATTGGGGACATCAAGATTTTGGACGAATTTTTTAAGAATTTTCAAATTTTCAGAAAGGAGGTTCCATATAAGTTCAAAAACTACATACTCAGATCTTCACCAAATTTTGCAGGGATACATTGGATGTCAAGACACGTGGAAAAAACGTACAAAACAAGAGATTGGAGACATCAAGATTTTGGACGAATTTTTTAAGAATTTTCAAATTTTCAGAAAGGATGTTCCACATAAGGTCAAAAACGACATACTCAGATCTTCATCAAACTTTGCAGGGATACATTGGAGGTCAAGACACGTGGAAAAAACGTACAAAACAAGAGATTGAAGATATCAAGATTTTGGACGAATTTTTTAAAAATTTTCAAATTTTCAGATAGGAGGTTCCAGATAAGGTCAAAAACTACATACTCAGATCTTCACCAAACTTTGCAGGGATACATTGGATGTCAAGACACGTGGAAAAAACATACAAAACATAGGATTGGGGATATCAAGATTTTGGTCAAATTTTTTAAGAATTTTCAAATTTTCAGATAGGAGGTTCCATATAAGGTCAAAAACTACATACTCAGATCTTCACCAAACATTGCAGGGATACATTGGATGTCAAGAAACGTGGAAAAAACGTACAAAACAAGAGATTGGAGACATCAAGATTTTGGACGAATTTTTTAAGAATTTTCAAATTTTCAGATAGGAGGTTCCAGATAAGGTCAAAAACTACATACTCAGATCTTCACCAAACGTTGCAGGGATACTTTGCATGTCAAGACACGTGGAAAAAACGTACAAAACAAGAGATTGGAGACATCAAGATTTTCGACGAATTTTTTAAGAATTTTCAAATTTTCAGAAAGGAGGCTCCATATAAGGTCAAAAACTACATACTCAGATCTTCACCAAACTTTGCAGGGATACATTGGATGTCAAGACACGTGGAAAAAACGTACAAAACAAGAGAGTGGAGACATCAAGATTTTGGACGAATTTTTGAAGAATTTTCAAATTTTCAGAAAGGAGGTTCCAGATAAGGTCAAAAACTACATACTCAGATCTTCACCAAACTTTGCAGGGATACATTGGATGTCAAGACACGTGGAAAAAACGTACAAAACAAGAGATTGGTGTCATCAAGATTTTGGACGGATTTTTTAGGAATTTTCAAATTTTCAGATGAGAGGTTCCAGATAAGGTCAAAAACTACATACTCAGATCTTCACCAAACTTTGCAGGGATACATTGGATGTGAAGACACGTGAAAAAAACGTACAAAACAAGAGATTGGAGACATCAAGATTTTGGACGAATTTTTTAAGAATTTTCAAATTTCAGAAAGGATGTTCCAGATAAGGTCAAAAACGACATACTCAGATCTTCACCAAACTTTGCAGGGATACATTGGATGTCAAGACACGTGGAAAAAACGTACAAAACAAGAGATTGGAGACATCAAGATTTTGGACGATATTTTCAAGAATTCTCAAATTTTCAGATAGGAGGTTCCATATAAGGTAAAAAACTACATACTCACATCTTCACCAAACTTTGCATGGATACATTGGATGTCAAGACACGTGGAAAAAACATACAAAACATAGGATTGGAGACATCAAGATTTTGGTCGAATTTTTTAAGAATTTTCAAATTTTCAGAAAGGAGGTTCCATATAAGGTCAAAAACTACATACTCAGATCTTCACCAAACTTTGCAGGGATACATTGGATGTCAAGACACGTGGAAAAAAAGTACAAAACAAGAGAGTGGAGACATCAAGATTTTAGACGGATTTTTTAGGAATTTTCAAATTTTCAGATGGGAGGTTCCATATAAGGTAAAAAACTACATACTCAGATCTTCACCAAACTTTGCAGGGATACATTGGATGTCAGGACACGTGGAAAAAACGTACAAAACAAAAGATTGGAGACATCAAGATTTTCGACGAATTTTTTAAGAATTTTCAAATTTTCAGAAAGGAGGTTCCATATCAGGTCCAAAACTACATACTCAGATCTTCACCAAACTTTGCAGGGATACATTGGATGTCAAGACACGTGGAAAAAACGTACAAAACAAGAGATTGGAGACATCAAGATTTTGGACGAATTTTTTAAGAATTTTCAAATTTTCAGAAAGGATGTTCCAGATAAGGTCAAAAACTACATACTCAGATCTTCACCAAACTTTGCAGGGATACATTGGATGTCAAGACACGTGGAAAAAACATACAAAACATAGGATTGGGGATATCAAGATTTTGGTCAAATTTTTTAAGAATTCTCAAATTTTCAGATAGGAGGTTCCATATAAGGTCAAAAACTACATACTCAGATCTTCACCAAACATTGCAGGGATACATTGGATGTCAAGAAACGTGGAAAAAACGTACAAAACAAGAGATTGGAGACATCAAGATTTTGGACGAATTTTTGAAGAATTTTCAAATTTTCAGATAGGAGGTTCCATATAAGGTCAAAAACTACATACTCAGATCTTCACCAAACTTTGCAGGGATACATTGGATGTCAAGACACGTGGAAAAAACGTACAAAACAAGAGATTGGAGACATCAAGATTTTGGACGATTTTTTTAAGAATTTTCAAACTTTCAGAAAGGATGTTCCAGATAAGGTCAAAAACGACATACTCAGATCTTCACCAAACTTTGCATGGATACATTGGATGTCAAGACACGTGGAAAAAACATACAAAACATAGGATTGGGGACATCAAGATTTTGGACGAATTTTTTAAGAATTTTCAAATTTTCAGAAAGGAGGTTCCATATAAGGTCAAAAACTACATACTCAGATCTTCACCAAACTTTGCAGGGATACATTGGATGTCAAGACACGTGGAAAAAAAGTACAAAACAAGAGAGTGGAGACATCAAGATTTTAGACGAATTTTTTAGGAATTTTCAAATTTTCAAATGGGAGGTTCCATATAAGGTCAAAAACTACATACTCAGATCTTCACCAAACTTTGCAGGGATACATTGGATGTCAAGACACGTGGAAAAAACGTACAAAACAAGAGATTGGAGACATCAAGATTTTGGACGAATTTTTTAAGAATTTTCAAATTTTCAGAAATGAGGTTCCAGATAAGGTCAAAAACGACATACTCAGATCTTCACCAAACTTTGCAGGGATACATTGGATGTCAAGACACGTGGAAAAAACGTACAAAACAAGAGATTGGAGACATCAAGATTTTGGACGAATTTTTTAAGAATTTTCAAATTTTCAGAAAGGATGTTCCAGATAAGGTCAAAAACGACATACTCAGATCTTCACCAAACTTTGCAGGGATACATTGGAGGTCAAGACACGTGGAAAAAACGTACAAAACAAGAGATTGGTGTCATCAAGATTTTGGACGGATTTTTTAGGAATTTTCAAATTTTCAGATGAGAGGTTCCAGATAAGGTCAAAAACTACATACTCAGATCTTCACCAAACTTTGCAGGGATACATTGGATGTGAAGACACGTGAAAAAAACGTACAAAACAAGAGATTGGAGACATCAAGATTTTGGACGAATTTTTTAAGAATTTTCAAATTTTCAGAAAGGATGTTCCAGATAAGGTCAAAAACGACATACTCAGATCTTCACCAAACTTTGCAGGGATACATTGGATGTCAAGACACGTGGAAAAAACGTACAAAACAAGAGATTGGAGACATCAAGATTTTGGACGATATTTTCAAGAATTCTCAAATTTTCAGATAGGAGGTTCCATATAAGGTAAAAAACTACATACTCAGATCTTCACCAAACTTTGCATGGATACATTGGATGTCAAGACACGAGGAAAAAACATACAAAACATAGGATTGGAGACATCAAGATTTTGGTCGAATTTTTTAAGAATTTTCAAATTTTCAGAAAGGAGGTTCCATATAAGGTCAAAAACTACATACTCAGATCTTCACCAAACGTTGCAGGGATACTTTGCATGTCAAGACACTTGGAAAAAACGTACAAAACAAGAGATTGGAGACATCAAGATTTTCGACGAATTTTTGAAGAATTTTCAAATTTTCAGATGGGAGGTTCCAGATAAGGTCAAAAACGACATACTCAGATCGTCACCAAACTTTGCATGGATACATTGGATGTCAAGACACGTGTAAAAAACGTACAAAACAAGAGATTGGGGACATCAAGATTTTGGACGAATTTTTTAAGAATTTTCAAATTTTCAGAAAGGAGGTTCCATATAAGTTCAAAAACTACATACTCAGATCTTCACCAAATTTTGCAGGGATACATTGGATGTCAAGACACGTGGAAAAAACGTACAAAACAAGAGATTGGAGACATCAAGATTTTGGACGAATTTTTTAAGAATTTTCAAATTTTCAGAAAGGATGTTCCACATAAGGTCAAAAACGACATACTCAGATCTTCATCAAACTTTGCAGGGATACATTGGAGGTCAAGACACGTGGAAAAAACGTACAAAACAAGAGATTGAAGATATCAAGATTTTGGACGAATTTTTTAAAAATTTTCAAATTTTCAGATAGGAGGTTCCAGATAAGGTCAAAAACTACATACTCAGATCTTCACCAAACTTTGCAGGGATACATTGGATGTCAAGACACGTGGAAAAAACATACAAAACATAGGATTGGGGATATCAAGATTTTGGTCAAATTTTTTAAGAATTTTCAAATTTTCAGATAGGAGGTTCCATATAAGGTCAAAAACTACATACTCAGATCTTCACCAAACATTGCAGGGATACATTGGATGTCAAGAAACGTGGAAAAAACGTACAAAACAAGAGATTGGAGACATCAAGATTTTGGACGAATTTTTTAAGAATTTTCAAATTTTCAGATAGGAGGTTCCAGATAAGGTCAAAAACTACATACTCAGATCTTCACCAAACGTTGCAGGGATACTTTGCATGTCAAGACACGTGGAAAAAACGTACAAAACAAGAGATTGGAGACATCAAGATTTTCGACGAATTTTTTAAGAATTTTCAAATTTTCAGAAAGGAGGCTCCATATAAGGTCAAAAACTACATACTCAGATCTTCACCAAACTTTGCAGGGATACATTGGATGTCAAGACACGTGGAAAAAACGTACAAAACAAGAGAGTGGAGACATCAAGATTTTGGACGAATTTTTGAAGAATTTTCAAATTTTCAGAAAGGAGGTTCCAGATAAGGTCAAAAACTACATACTCAGATCTTCACCAAACTTTGCAGGGATACATTGGATGTCAAGACACGTGGAAAAAACGTACAAAACAAGAGATTGGTGTCATCAAGATTTTGGACGGATTTTTTAGGAATTTTCAAATTTTCAGATGAGAGGTTCCAGATAAGGTCAAAAACTACATACTCAGATCTTCACCAAACTTTGCAGGGATACATTGGATGTGAAGACACGTGAAAAAAACGTACAAAACAAGAGATTGGAGACATCAAGATTTTGGACGAATTTTTTAAGAATTTTCAAATTTTCAGAAAGGATGTTCCAGATAAGGTCAAAAACGACATACTCAGATCTTCACCAAACTTTGCAGGGATACATTGGATGTCAAGACACGTGGAAAAAACGTACAAAACAAGAGATTGGAGACATCAAGATTTTGGACGATATTTTCAAGAATTCTCAAATTTTCAGATAGGAGGTTCCATATAAGGTAAAAAACTACATACTCACATCTTCACCAAACTTTGCATGGATACATTGGATGTCAAGACACGTGGAAAAAACATACAAAACATAGGATTGGAGACATCAAGATTTTGGTCGAATTTTTTAAGAATTTTCAAATTTTCAGAAAGGAGGTTCCATATAAGGTCAAAAACTACATACTCAGATCTTCACCAAACTTTGCAGGGATACATTGGATGTCAAGACACGTGGAAAAAAAGTACAAAACAAGAGAGTGGAGACATCAAGATTTTAGACGGATTTTTTAGGAATTTTCAAATTTTCAGATGGGAGGTTCCATATAAGGTAAAAAACTACATACTCAGATCTTCACCAAACTTTGCAGGGATACATTGGATGTCAGGACACGTGGAAAAAACGTACAAAACAAAAGATTGGAGACATCAAGATTTTCGACGAATTTTTTAAGAATTTTCAAATTTTCAGAAAGGAGGTTCCATATCAGGTCCAAAACTACATACTCAGATCTTCACCAAACTTTGCAGGGATACATTGGATGTCAAGACACGTGGAAAAAACGTACAAAACAAGAGATTGGAGACATCAAGATTTTGGACGAATTTTTTAAGAATTTTCAAATTTTCAGAAAGGATGTTCCAGATAAGGTCAAAAACTACATACTCAGATCTTCACCAAACTTTGCAGGGATACATTGGATGTCAAGACACGTGGAAAAAACATACAAAACATAGGATTGGGGATATCAAGATTTTGGTCAAATTTTTTAAGAATTCTCAAATTTTCAGATAGGAGGTTCCATATAAGGTCAAAAACTACATACTCAGATCTTCACCAAACATTGCAGGGATACATTGGATGTCAAGAAACGTGGAAAAAACGTACAAAACAAGAGATTGGAGACATCAAGATTTTGGACGAATTTTTGAAGAATTTTCAAATTTTCAGATAGGAGGTTCCATATAAGGTCAAAAACTACATACTCAGATCTTCACCAAACTTTGCAGGGATACATTGGATGTCAAGACACGTGGAAAAAACGTACAAAACAAGAGATTGGAGACATCAAGATTTTGGACGATTTTTTTAAGAATTTTCAAACTTTCAGAAAGGATGTTCCAGATAAGGTCAAAAACGACATACTCAGATCTTCACCAAACTTTGCAGGGATACATTGGAAGTTAAGACACGTGGAAAAAACGTACAAAACAAGAGATTGAAGACATCAAGATTTTGGACGAATTTTTTAAAAATTTTCAAATTTTCAGATAGGAGGTTCCAGATAAGGTCAAAAACTACATACTCAGATCTTCACCAAACTTTGCAGGGATACATTGGATGTCAAGACACGTGGAAAAAACATACAAAACATAGGATTGGGGATATCAAGATTTTGGACGAATTTTTTAAGAATTTTCAAATTTTCAGATAGGAGGTTCCATATAAGGTTAAAAACTACATACTCAGATCTTCACCAAACATTGCAGGGATACATTGGATGTCAAGAAACGTGGAAAAAACGTACAAAACAAGAGATTGGAGACATCAAGATTTTGGACGAATTTTTTAAGAATTTTCAAATTTTCAGATAGGAGGTTCCAGATAAGGTCAAAAACTACATACTCAGATCTTCACCAAACGTTGCAGGGATACTTTGCATGTCAAGACACGTGGAAAAAACGTACAAAACAAGAGATTGGAGACATCAAGATTTTCGACGAATTTTTTAAGATTTTTCAAATTTTCAAATGGGAGGTTTCAGATAAGGTCAAAAACGACATACTCAGATCTTCACCAAAATTGGCATGGATACATTGGATGTCAAGACACGTGGAAAAAACATACAAAACATAGGATTGGGGACATCAAGATTTTGGACGAATTTTTTAAGAATTTTCAAATTTTCAGAAAGGAGGTTCCATATAAGGTCAAAAACTACATACTCAGATCTTCACCAAACTTTGCAGGGATACATTGGATGTCAAGAAACGTGGAAAAAACGTACAAAACAAGAGATTGGAGACATCAAGATTTTGGATGAATTTTTTAAGAATTTTCAAATTTTCAGAAAGGAGGCTCCATATAAGGTCAAAAACTACATACTCAGATCTTCACCAAACTTTGCAGGGATACATTGGATGTCAAGACACGTGGAAAAAACGTACAAAACAAGAGATTGGAGACATCAAGATTTTGGACGAATTTTTGAGGAATTTTCAAATTTTCAGAAATGAGGTTCCAGATAAGGTCTAAAACTACATACTCAGATCTTCACCAAACTTTGCAGGGATACATTGGATGTCAAGACACGTGGAAAAAACATACAAAACATAGGATTGGGGACATCAAGATTTTGGTCAAATATTTTTAAGAATTTTCAAATTTTCAGATAAGAGGTTCCATATAAGGTCAAAAACTACATACTCAGATCTTCACCAAACATTGCAGGGATACATTGGATGTCAAGACACGTGGAAAAAACGTACAAAACAAGAGATTGAGGTCATCAAGATTTTGGACGGATTTTTTAGGAATTTTCAAATTTTCAGATGGTAGGTTCCAGATAAGGTCAAAAACTACATACTCAGATCTTTACCAAACTTTGCAGGGATACATTGGATGTCAAGACACGTGGAAAAAACGTACAAAACAAGAGATTGGAGACATCAAGATTTTGGACGAATTTTTCAAGAATTCTCAAATTTTCAGATAGGAGGTTCCATATAAGGTCAAAAACTACATACTCAGATCTTCACCAAACTTTGCATGGATACATTGGATGTCAAGACACGTGGAAAAACATACAAAACATAGGATTGGAGACATCAAGATTTTGGTCGAATTTTTTAAGAATTTTCAAATTTTCAGAAAGGAGGTTCCATATAAGGTCAAAAACTACATACTCAGATCTTCACCAAACTTTGCAGGGATACATTGGATGTCAAGACACGTGGAAAAAAAGTACAAAACAAGAGAGTGGAGACATCAAGATTTTAGACGAATTTTTTAGGAATTTTCAAATTTTCAGATGGGAGGTTCCATATAAGGTCAAAAACTACATACTCAGATCTTCACCAAACTTTGCAGGGATACATTGGATGTCAAGACACGTGGAAAAAACGTACAAAACAAGAGATTGGAGACATCAAGATTTTGGACGAATTTTTTAAGAATTTTCAAATTTTCAGAAAGGATGTTCCAGATAAGGTCAAAAACGACATACTCAGATCTTCACCAAACTTTCCAGGGATACATTGGATGTCAAGACACGTGGAAAAAACGTACAAAACAAGAGATTGGAGACATCAAGATTTTGGACGAATTTTTTAAGAATTTTCAAATTTTCAGAAAGGATGTTCCAGATAAGGTCAAAAACGACATACTCAGATCTTCACCAAACTTTGCAGGGATACATTGGAGGTCAAGACACGTGGAAAAAACGTACAAAACAAGAGATTGAAGACAGCAAGATTTTGGACGAATTTTTTAAAAATTTTCAAATTTTCAGATAGGAGGTTCCAGATAAGGTCAAAAACTACATACTCAGATCTCCACTAAAATTTGCAGCGATACATTGGATGTCAAGACACGTGGAAAAAACATACAAAACATAGGATTGGGGATATCAAGATTTTGGTCAAATTTTTTAAGAATTCTCAAATTTTCAGATAGGAGGTTCCATATAAGGTCAAAAACTACATACTCAGATCTTCACCAAACATTGCAGGGATACATTGGATGTCAAGACACGTGGAAAAAACGTACAAAACAAGAGATTGAGGTCATCAAGATTTTGGACGGATTTTTTAGGAATTTTCAAATTTTCAGATGGTAGGTTCCAGATAAGGTCAAAAACTACATACTCAGATCTTCACCAAACTTTGCAGGGATACATTGGATGTCAAGACACGTGGAAAAAACGTACAAAACAAGAGATTGGAGACATCAAGATTTTGGACGAATTTTTCAAGAATTCTCAAATTTTCAGATAGGAGGTTCCATATAAGGTCAAAAACTACATACCCAGATCTTCACCAAACTTTGCAGGGATACATTGGATGTCAAGACACGTGGAAAAAAAGTACAAAACAAGAGAGTGGAGACATCAAGATTTTAGACGAATTTTTTAGGAATTTTCAAATTTTCAGATGGGAGGTTCCATATAAGGTCAAAAACTACATACTCAGATCTTCACCAAACTTTGCAGGGATACATTGGATGTCAAGACACGTGGAAAAAACGTACAAAACAAGAGATTGGAGACATCAAGATTTTGGACGAATTTTTTAAGAATTTTCAAATTTTCAGAAATGAGGTTCCAGATAAGGTCAAAAACGACATACTCAGATCTTCACCAAACTTTGCAGGGATACATTGGATGTCAAGACACGTGGAAAAAACGTACAAAACAAGAGATTGGAGACATCAAGATTTTGGACGAATTTTTTAAGAATTTTCAAATTTTCAGAAAGGATGTTCCAGATAAGGTCAAAAACGACATACTCAGATCTTCACCAAACTTTGCAGGGATACATTGGAGGTCAAGACACGTGGAAAAAACGTACAAAACAAGAGATTGAAGACATCAAGATTTTGGACGAATTTTTTAAAAATTTTCAAATTTTCAGATAGGAGGTTCCAGATAAGGTCAAAAACTACATACTCAGATCTCCACTAAAATTTGCAGCGATACATTGGATGTCAAGACACGTGGAAAAAACATACAAAACATAGGATTGGGGATATCAAGATTTTGGTCAAATTTTTTAAGAATTCTCAAATTTTCAGATAGGAGGTTCCATATAAGGTCAGAAACTACATACTCAGATCTTCACCAAACATTGCAGGGATACATTGGATGTCAAGAAACGTGGAAAAAACGTACAAAACAAGAGATTGGAGACATCAAGATTTTGGACGAATTTTTTAAGAATTTTCAAATTTTCAGATAGGAGGTTCCAGATAAGGTCAAAAACTACATACTCAGATCTTCACCAAACGTTGCAGGGATACTTTGCATGTCAAGACACGTGGAAAAAACGTACAAAACAAGAGATTGGAGACATCAAGATTTTCGACGAATTTTTTAAGAATTTTCAAATTTTCAGAAAGGAGGCTCCATATAAGGTCAAAAACTACATACTCAGATCTTCACCAAACTTTGCAGGGATACATTGGATGTCAAGACACGTGGAAAAAACGTACAAAACAAGAGAGTGGAGACATCAAGATTTTGGACGAATTTTTGAAGAATTTTCAAATTTTCATAAAGGAGGTTCCAGATAAGGTCAAAAACTACATACTCAGATCTTCACCAAACTTTGCAGGGATACATTGGATGTCAAGACACGTGGAAAAAACGTACAAAACAAGAGATTGGTGTCATCAAGATTTTGGACGGATTTTTTAGGAATTTTCAAATTTTCAGATGAGAGGTTCCAGATAAGGTCAAAAACTACATACTCAGATCTTCACCAAACTTTGCAGGGATACATTGGATGTGAAGACACGTGAAAAAAACGTACAAAACAAGAGATTGGAGACATCAAGATTTTGGACGAATTTTTTAAGAATTTTCAAATTTTCAGAAAGGATGTTCCAGATAAGGTCAAAAACGACATACTCAGATCTTCACCAAACTTTGCAGGGATACATTGGATGTCAAGACACGTGGAAAAAACGTACAAAACAAGAGATTGGAGACATCAAGATTTTGGACGATATTTTCAAGAATTCTCAAATTTTCAGATAGGAGGTTCCATATAAGGTAAAAAACTACATACTCAGATCTTCACCAAACTTTGCATGGATACATTGGATGTCAAGACACGTGGAAAAAACATACAAAACATAGGATTGGAGACATCAAGATTTTGGTCGAATTTTTTAAGAATTTTCAAATTTTCAGAAAGGAGGTTCCATATAAGGTCAAAAACTACATACTCAGATCTTCACCAAACTTTGCAGGGATACATTGGATGTCAAGACACGTGGAAAAAAAGTACAAAACAAGAGAGTGGAGACATCAAGATTTTAGACGGATTTTTTAGGAATTTTCAAATTTTCAGATGGGAGGTTCCATATAAGGTCAAAAACTACATACTCAGATCTTCACCAAACTTTGCAGGGATACATTGGATGTCAAGACACGTGGAAAAAACGTACAAAACAAGAGATTGGAGACATCAAGATTTTGGACGAATTTTTTAAGAATTTTCAAATTTTCAGAAAGGAGGTTCCATATCAGGTCCAAAACTACATACTCAGATCTTCACCAAACTTTGCAGGGATACATTGGATGTCAAGACACGTGGAAAAAACGTACAAAACAAGAGATTGGAGACATCAAGATTTTGGACGAATTTTTTAAGAATTTTCAAATTTTCAGAAAGGATGTTCCAGATAAGGTCAAAAACTACATACTCAGATCTTCACCAAACTTTGCAGGGATACATTGGATGTCAAGACACGTGGAAAAAACATACAAAACATAGGATTGGGGATATCAAGATTTTGGTCAAATTTTTTAAGAATTCTCAAATTTTCAGATAGGAGGTTCCATATAAGGTCAAAAACTACATACTCAGATCTTCACCAAACATTGCAGGGATACATTGGATGTCAAGAAACGTGGAAAAAACGTACAAAACAAGAGATTGGAGACATCAAGATTTTGGACGAATTTTTGAAGAATTTTCAAATTTTCAGATAGGAGGTTCCAGATAAGGTCAAAAACTACATACTCAGATCTTCACCAAACGTTGCAGGGATACTTTGCATGTCAAGACACGTGGAAAAAACGTACAAAACAAGAGATTGGAGACATCAAGATTTTCGACGAATTTTTTAAGAATTTTCAAATTTTCAGAAAGGAGGCTCCATATAAGGTCAAAAACTACATACTCAGATCTTCACCAAACTTTGCAGGGATACATTGGATGTCAAGACACGTGGAAAAAACGTACAAAACAAGAGAGTGGAGACATCAAGATTTTGGACGAATTTTTGAAGAATTTTCAAATTTTCAGAAAGGAGGTTCCAGATAAGGTCAAAAACTACATACTCAGATCTTCACCAAACTTTGCAGGGATACATTGGATGTCAAGACACGTGGAAAAAACGTACAAAACAAGAGATTGGTGTCATCAAGATTTTGGACGGATTTTTTAGGAATTTTCAAATTTTCAGATGAGAGGTTCCAGATAAGGTCAAAAACTACATACTCAGATCTTCACCAAACTTTGCAGGGATACATTGGATGTGAAGACACGTGAAAAAAACGTACAAAACAAGAGATTGGAGACATCAAGATTTTGGACGAATTTTTTAAGAATTTTCAAATTTTCAGAAAGGATGTTCCAGATAAGGTCAAAAACGACATACTCAGATCTTCACCAAACTTTGCAGGGATACATTGGATGTCAAGACACGTGGAAAAAACGTACAAAACAAGAGATTGGAGACATCAAGATTTTGGACGATATTTTCAAGAATTCTCAAATTTTCAGATAGGAGGTTCCATATAAGGTAAAAAACTTCATACTCACATCTTCACCAAACTTTGCATGGATACATTGGATGTCAAGACACGTGGAAAAAACATACAAAACATAGGATTGGAGACATCAAGATTTTGGTCGAATTTTTTAAGAATTTTCAAATTTTCAGAAAGGAGGTTCCATATAAGGTCAAAAACTACATACTCAGATCTTCACCAAACTTTGCAGGGATACATTGGATGTCAAGACACGTGGAAAAAAAGTACAAAACAAGAGAGTGGAGACATCAAGATTTTAGACGGATTTTTTAGGAATTTTCAAATTTTCAGATGGGAGGTTCCATATAAGGTCAAAAACTACATACTCAGATCTTCACCAAACTTTGCAGGGATACATTGGATGTCAAGACACGTGGAAAAAACGTACAAAACAAAAGATTGGAGACATCAAGATTTTGGACGAATTTTTTAAGAATTTTCAAATTTTCAGAAAGGAGGTTCCATATCAGGTCCAAAACTACATACTCAGATCTTCACCAAACTTTGCAGGGATACATTGGATGTCAAGACACGTGGAAAAAACGTACAAAACAAGAGATTGGAGACATCAAGATTTTGGACGAATTTTTTAAGAATTTTCAAATTTTCAGAAAGGATGTTCCAGATAAGGTCAAAAACTACATACTCAGATCTTCACCAAACTTTGCAGGGATACATTGGATGTCAAGACACGTGGAAAAAACATACAAAACATAGGATTGGGGATATCAAGATTTTGGTCAAATTTTTTAAGAATTCTCAAATTTTCAGATAGGAGGTTCCATATAAGGTCAAAAACTACATACTCAGATCTTCACCAAACATTGCAGGGATACATTGGATGTCAAAAAACGTGGAAAAAACGTACAAAACAAGAGATTGGAGACATCAAGATTTTGGACGAATTTTTGAAGAATTTTCAAATTTTCAGATAGGAGGTTCCATATAAGGTCAAAAACTACATACTCAGATCTTCACCAAACTTTGCAGGGATACATTGGATGTCAAGACACGTGGAAAAAACGTACAAAACAAGAGATTGGAGACATCAAGATTTTGGACGATTTTTTTAAGAATTTTCAAACTTTCAGAAAGGATGTTCCAGATAAGGTCAAAAACGACATACTCAGATCTTCACCAAACTTTGCAGGGATACATTGGAAGTCAAGACACGTGGAAAAAACGTACAAAACAAGAGATTGAAGACATCAAGATTTTGGACGAATTTTTTAAAAATTTTCAAATTTTCAGATAGGAGGTTCCAGATAAGGTCAAAAACTACATACTCAGATCTTCACCAAACTTTGCAGGGATACATTGGATGTCAAGACACGTGGAAAAATCATACAAAACATAGGATTGGGGATATCAAGATTTTGGACGAATTTTTTAAGAATTTTCAAATTTTCAGATAGGAGGTTCCATATAAGGTTAAAAACTACATACTCAGATCTTCACCAAACATTGCAGGGATACATTGGATGTCAAGAAACGTGGAAAAAACGTACAAAACAAGAGATTGGAGACATCAAGATTTTGGACGAATTTTTTAAGAATTTTCAAATTTTCAGATAGGAGGTTCCAGATAAGGTCAAAAACTACATACTCAGATCTTCACCAAACGTTGCAGGGATACTTTGCATGTCAAGACACGTGGAAAAAACGTACAAAACAAGAGATTGGAAACATCAAGATTTTCGACGAATTTTTTAAGATTTTTCAAATTTTCAAATGGGAGGTTTCAGATAAGGTCAAAAACGACATACTCAGATCTTCACCAAACTTTGCATGGATACATTGGATGTCAAGACACGTGGAAAAAACATACAAAACATAGGATTGGGGACATCAAGATTTTGGACGAATTTTTTAAGAATTTTCAAATTTTCAGAAAGGAGGTTCCATATAAGGTCAAAAACTACATACTCAGATCTTCACCAAACTTTGCAGGGTTACATTGGATGTCAAGAAACGTGGAAAAAACGTACAAAACAAGAGATTGGAGACATCAAGATTTTGGATGAATTTTTTAAGAATTTTCAAATTTTCAGAAAGGAGGCTCCATATAAGGTCAAAACTACATACTCAGATCTTCACCAAACTTTGCAGGGATACATTGGATGTCAAGACACGTGGAAAAAACGTACAAAACAAGAGATTGGAGACATCAAGATTTTGGACGAATTTTTGAGGAATTTTCAAATTTTCAGAAATGAGGTTCCAGATAAGGTCTAAATCTACATACTCAGATCTTCACCAAACTTTGCAGGGATACATTGGATGTCAAGACACGTGGAAAAAACATACAAAACATAGGATTGGGGACATCAAGATTTTGGTCAAATATTTTTAAGAATTTTCAAATTTTCAGATAAGAGGTTCCATATAAGGTCAAAAACTACATACTCAGATCTTCACCAAACATTGCAGGGATACATTGGATGTCAAGACACGTGGAAAAAACGTACAAAACAAGAGATTGAGGTCATCAAGATTTTGGACGGATTTTTTAGGAATTTTCAAATTTTCAGATGGTAGGTTCCAGATAAGGTCAAAAACTACATACTCAGATCTTTACCAAACTTTGCAGGGATACATTGGATGTCAAGACACGTGGAAAAAACGTACAAAACAAGAGATTGGAGACATCAAGATTTTGGACGAATTTTTCAAGAATTCTCAAATTTTCAGATAGGAGGTTCCATATAAGGTCAAAAACTACATACTCAGATCTTCACCAAACTTTGCATGGATACATTGGATGTCAAGACACGTGGAAAAACATACAAAACATAGGATTGGAGACATCAAGATTTTGGTCGAATTTTTTAAGAATTTTCAAATTTTCAGAAAGGAGGTTCCATATAAGGTCAAAAACTACATACTCAGATCTTCACCAAACTTTGCAGGGATACATTGGATGTCAAGACACGTGGAAAAAAAGTACAAAACAAGAGAGTGGAGACATCAAGATTTTAGACGAATTTTTTAGGAATTTTCAAATTTTCAGATGGGAGGTTCCATATAAGGTCAAAAACTACATACTCAGATCTTCACCAAACTTTGCAGGGATACATTGGATGTCAAGACACGTGGAAAAAACGTACAAAACAAGAGATTGGAGACATCAAGATTTTGGACGAATTTTTTAAGAATTTTCAAATTTTCAGAAATGAGGTTCCAGATAAGGTCAAAAACGACATACTCAGATCTTCACCAAACTTTGCAGGGATACATTGGATGTCAAGACACGTGGAAAAAACGTACAAAACAAGAGATTGGAGACATCAAGATTTTGGACGAATTTTTTAAGAATTTTCAAATTTTCAGAAAGGATGTTCCAGATAAGGTCAAAAACGACATACTCAGATCTTCACCAAACTTTGCAGGGATACATTGGAGGTCAAGACACGTGGAAAAAACGTACAAAACAAGAGATTGAAGACATCAAGATTTTGGACGAATTTTTTAAAAATTTTCAAATTTTCAGATAGGAGGTTCCAGATAAGGTCAAAAACTACATACTCAGATCTCCACTAAAATTTGCAGCGATACATTGGATGTCAAGACACGTGGAAAAAACATACAAAACATAGGATTGGGGATATCAAGATTTTGGTCAAATTTTTTAAGAATTCTCAAATTTTCAGATAGGAGGTTCCATATAAGGTCAAAAACTACATACTCAGATCTTCACCAAACATTGCAGGGATACATTGGATGTCAAGAAACGTGGAAAAAACGTACAAAACAAGAGATTGGAGACATCAAGATTTTGGACGAATTTTTTAAGAATTTTCAAATTTTCAGATAGGAGGTTCCAGATAAGGTCAAAAACTACATACTCAGATCTTCACCAAACGTTGCAGGGATACTTTGCATGTCAAGACACGTGGAAAAAACGTACAAAACAAGAGATTGGAGACATCAAGATTTTCGACGAATTTTTTAAGAATTTTCAAATTTTCAGAAAGGAGGCTCCATATAAGGTCAAAAACTACATACTCAGATCTTCACCAAACTTTGCAGGGATACATTGGATGTCAAGACACGTGGAAAAAACGTACAAAACAAGAGAGTGGAGACATCAAGATTTTGGACGAATTTTTGAAGAATTTTCAAATTTTCATAAAGGAGGTTCCAGATAAGGTCAAAAACTACATACTCAGATCTTCACCAAACTTTGCAGGGATACATTGGATGTCAAGACACGTGGAAAAAACGTACAAAACAAGAGATTGGTGTCATCAAGATTTTGGACGGATTTTTTAGGAATTTTCAAATTTTCAGATGAGAGGTTCCAGATAAGGTCAAAAACTACATACTCAGATCTTCACCAAACGTTGCAGGGATACTTTGCATGTCAAGACACGTGGAAAAAACGTACAAAACAAGAGATTGGAGACATCAAGATTTTCGACGAATTTTTAAAGAATTTTCAAATTTTCAGAAAGGAGGCTCCATATAAGGTCAAAAACTACATACTCAGATCTTCACCAAACTTTGCAGGGATACATTGGATGTCAAGACACGTGGAAAAAACGTACAAAACAAGAGAGTGGAGACATCAAGATTTTGGACGAATTTTTGAAGAATTTTCAAATTTTCATAAAGGAGGTTCCAGATAAGGTCAAAAACTACATACTCAGATCTTCACCAAACTTTGCAGGGATACATTGGATGTCAAGACACGTGGAAAAAACGTACAAAACAAGAGATTGGTGTCATCAAGATTTTGGACGGATTTTTTAGGAATTTTCAAATTTTCAGATGAGAGGTTCCAGATAAGGTCAAAAACGACATACTCAGATCTTCACCAAACTTTCCAGGGATACATTGGATGTCAAGACACGTGGAAAAAACGTACAAAACAAGAGATTGAAGACATCAAGATTTTGGACGAATTTTTTAAAAATTTTCAAATTTTCAGATAGGAGGTTCCAGATAAGGTCAAAAACTACATACTCAGATCTCCACTAAAATTTGCAGCGATACATTGGATGTCAAGACACGTGGAAAAAACATACAAAACATAGGATTTGGGATATCAAGATTTTGGTCAAATTTTTTAAGAATTCTCAAATTTTCAGATAGGAGGTTCCATATAAGGTCAAAAACTACATACTCAGATCTTCACCAAACATTGCAGGGATACATTGGATGTCAAGAAACGTGGAAAAAACGTACAAAACAAGAGATTGGAGACATCAAGATTTTGGACGAATTTTTGAAGAATTTTCAAATTTTCAGATAGGAGGTTCCAGATAAGGTCAAAAACTACATACTCAGATCTTCACCAAACGTTGCAGGGATACTTTGCATGTCAAGACACGTGGAAAAAACGTACAAAACAAGAGATTGGAGACATCAAGATTTTCGACGAATTTTTGAAGAATTTTCAAATTTTCAGATGGGAGGTTCCAGATAAGGTCAAAAACGACATACTCAGATCTTCACCAAACTTTGCATGGATACATTGGATGTCAAGACACGTGTAAAAAACGTACAAAACAAGAGATTGGGGACATCAAGATTTTGGACGAATTTTTTAAGAATTTTCAAATTTTCAGAAAGGAGGTTCCATATAAGTTCAAAAACTACATACTCAGATCTTCACCAAACTTTGAAGGGATACATTGGATGTCAAGACACGTGGAAAAAACGTACAAAACAAGAGATTGAAGACATCAAGATTTTCGACGAATTTTTTAAGAATTTTCAAATTTTCAGAAAGGATGTTCCACATAAGGTCAAAAACGACATACTCAGATCTTCACCAAACTTTGCAGGGATACATTGGAGGTCAAGACACGTGGAAAAAACGTACAAAACAAGAGATTGAAGACATCAAGATTTTGGACGAATTTTTTAAAAATTTTCAAATTTTCAGATAGGAGGTTCCAGATAAGGTCAAAAACTACATACTCAGATCTTCACCAAACTTTGCAGGGATACATTGGATGTCAAGACACGTGGAAAAAACTTACAAAACACAGGATTGGGGATATCAAGATTTTGGTCAAATTTTTTAAGAATTTTCAAATTTTCAGATAGGAGGTTCCATATAAGGTCAAAAACTACATACTCAGATCTTCACCAAACATTGCAGGGATACATTGGATGTCAAGAAACGTGTAAAAAACGTACAAAACAAGAGATTGGAGACATCAAGATTTTGGACGAATTTTTTAAGAATTTTCAAATTTTCAGATAGGAGGTTCCAGATAAGGTCAAAAACTACATACTCAGATCTTCACCAAACGTTGCAGGGATACTTTGCATGTCAAGACACGTGGAAAAAACGTACAAAACAAGAGATTGGAGACATCAAGATTTTCGACGAATTTTTTAAGAATTTTCAAATTTTCAGAAAGGAGGCTCCATATAAGGTCAAAAACTACATACTCAGATCTTCACCAAACTTTGCAGGGATACATTGGATGTCAAGACACGTGGAAAAAACGTACAAAACAAGAGATTGGTGTCATCAAGATTTTGGACGGATTTTTTAGGAATTTTCAAATTTTCAGATGAGAGGTTCCAGATAAGGTCAAAAACTACATACTCAGATCTTCACCAAACTTTGCAGGGATACATTGGATGTGAAGACACGTGAAAAAAACGTACAAAACAAGAGATTGGAGACATCAAGGTTTTTAACGAATTTTTTAAGAATTTTCAAATTTTCAGAAAGGATGTTCCAGATAAGGTCAAAAACGACATACTCAGATCTTCACCAAACTTTGCAGGGATACATTGGATGTCAAGACACGTGGAAAAAACGTACAAAACAAGAGATTGGAGACATCAAGATTTTGGACGAATTTTTTAAGAATTCTCAAATTTTCAGATAGGAGGTACCATATAAGGTAAAAAACTACATACTCAGATCTTCACCAAACTTTGCATGGATACATTGGATGTCAAGACACGTGGAAAAAACATACAAAACATAGGATTGGAGACATCAAGATTTTGGTCGAATTTTTTAAGAATTTTCAAATTTTCAGAAAGGATGTTCCATATAAGGTCAAAAACTACATACTCAGATCTTCACCAAACTTTGCAGGGATACATTGGATGTCAAGACACGTGGAAAAAAAGTACAAAACAAGAGAGTGGAGACATCAAGATTTTAGACGGATTTTTTAGGAATTTTCAAATTTTCAGATGGGAGGTTCCATATAAGGTCAAAAACTACATACTCAGATCTTCACCAAACTTTGCAGGGATACATTGGATGTCAAGACACGTGGAAAAAACGTACAAAACAAGAGATTGGAGACATCAAGATTTTGGACGAATTTTTTAAGAATTTTCAAATTTTCAGAAAGGAGGTTCCATATAAGGTCCAAAACTACATACTCAGATCTTCACCAAACTTTGCAGGGATACATTGGATGTCAAGACACGTGGAAAAAACGTACAAAACAAGAGATTGGAGACATCAAGATTTTGGACGAATTTTTTAAGAATTTTCAAATTTTCAGAAAGGATGTTCCAGATAAGGTCAAAAACTACAAACTCAGATCTTCACCAAACTTTGCAGGGATACATTGGATGTCAAGACACGTGGAAAAAACATACAAAACATAGGATTGGGGATATCAAGATTTTGGTCAAATTTTTTAAGAATTCTCAAATTTTCAGATAGGAGGTTCCATATAAGGTCAAAAACTACATACTCAGATCTTCACCAAACATTGCAGGGATACATTGGATGTCAAGAAACGTGGAAAAAACGTACAAAACAAGAGATTGGAGACATCAAGATTTTGGACGAATTTTTGAAGAATTTTCAAATTTTCAGATAGGAGGTTCCATATAAGGTCAAAAACTACATACTCAGATCTTCATCAAACTTTGCAGGGATACATTGGATGTCAAGACACGTGGGAAAAACGTACAAAACAAGAGATTGGAAACATCAAGATTTTGGACGAATTTTTTAAGAATTTTCAAGATTTCAGATAGGAGGTTCCAGATAAGGTCAAAAACTACATACTCAGATCTTCACCAAACTTTGCAGGGATACATTGAATGTCAAGACACGTGGAAAAAACGTACAAAACAAGAGATTGGGGTCATAAAGTTTTTGGACGGATTTTTTAGGAATTTTCAAATTTTCAGATGGGAGGTTCCAGATAAGGTCAAAAACTACATACTCAGATCTTCACCAAACTTTGCAGGGATACATTGGATGTTAAGACACGTGGAAAAAACGTACAAAACAAGAGATTGGAGACATCAAGATTTTGGACGAATTTTTTAAGAATTTTCAAATTTTCAGAAAGGATGTTCCAGATAAGGTCAAAAACGACATACTCAGATCTTCACCAAACTTTGCAGGGATACATTGGATGTCAAGACACGTGGAAAAAACGTACAAGACAAGAGATTGGAGACATCAAGATTTTGGACGAATTTTTTAAGAATTTTCAAATTTTCAGATAGGAGGTTCCAGATAAAGTCAAAACTACATACTCAGATCTTCACCAAACTTTGCAGGGATACATTGGATGTCAAGACACGTGGGAAAAACGTACAAAACAAGAGTTTGGAGACATCAAGATTTTGGACGAATTTTTTAACAATTTTCAATTTTTCAGATAGGAGGTTCCAGATAAGGTCAAAAACTACATACTCAGATCTTCACCAAACTTTGCAGGGATACATTGGATGTCAAGACACGTGGAAAAAACGTACAAAACAAGAGATTGGGGTCATCAAGATTTTGGACGGATTTTTTAGGAATTTTCAAATTTTCAGATAGGAGGTTCCAGATAAGGTCAAAAACTACATACTCAGATCTTCACCAAACTTTGCAGGGATACATTGGATGTCAAGACACGTGGAAAAAACGTACAAAACAAGAGATTGGAGACATCAAGATTTTGGACGAATTTTTTAAGAATTTTCAAATTTTCAGAAAGGATGTTCCATATAAGGTCAAAAACGACATACTCAGATCTTCACCAAACTTTGCAGGGATACTCTGGATGTCAAGACGCGTGGAAAAAACATACAAAACATAGGATTGGGGACATCAAGATTTTGGTCAATTTTTTTAAGAATTTTCAAATTTTCAGATAGGAGGTTCCATATAAGGTCAAAAACTACATACTCAGATCTTCACCAAACATTGCAGGGATACATTGGATGTCAAGACACGTGGAAAAAACGTACAAAACAAGAGATTGGAGACATCAAGATTTTGGACGAATTTTTTAAGAATTTTCAAATTTTCAGATAGGAGGTTCCATATAAGGTCAAAAACTACATACTCAGATCTTCACCAAACTTTGCAGGGATACACTGGATGTCAAGACACGTGGAAAAAGCATACAAGACATAGGATTGGAGACATCAAGATTTTGGACGAATTTTTTAAGTATTTTCAAATTTTCAGAAAAGATGTTCCAGATAAGGTCAAAAACGACATACTCAGATCTTCACCAAACTTTTCAGGGATACATTGGATGTCAAGACACGTGGAAAAAACATACAAAACATAGGATTGGGGACATCAAGATTTTGGTCAAATTTTTTAAGAATTTTCAAATTTTCAGATAGGAGGTTCCATATAAGATCAAAGAATACATACTCAGATCTTCACCAAACATGGCAGGGATACATTGGATGTCAAGACACGTGGAAAAAACGTACAAAACAAGAGATTGGGGTCA
Source organism: Lepisma saccharinum (assembly GCF_977018435.1). Lineage (NCBI taxonomy): Eukaryota > Metazoa > Arthropoda > Insecta > Zygentoma > Lepismatidae > Lepisma > Lepisma saccharinum. The sequence continues at coordinate 111,756 of NW_028143195.1, forward strand.
TCAAGATTTTGGACAGATTTTTTACGAATTTTCAAATTTTCAGATAGGAGGTTCCAGATAAGGTCAAAAACTACATACTCAGATGTTCACCAAACTTTGCAGGGATACATTGGATGTCAAGACACGTGGAAAAAAAGTACAAAACAAGAGAGTGGAGACATCAAGATTTTAGACGAATTTTTTAGGAATTTTCAAATTTTCAGATGGGAGGTTCCATATAAGGTCAAAAACTACATACTCAGATCTTCACCAAACTTTGCAGGGATACATTGGATGTCAAGACACGTGGAAAAAACGTACAAAACAAGAGATTGGAGACATCAAGATTTTGGAGGAATTTTTTAAGAATTTTCAAATTTTCAGAAAGGATGTTCCAGATAAGGTCAAAAACGACATACTCAGATCTTCACCAAACTTTCCAGGGATACATTGGATGTCAAGACACGTGGAAAAAACGTACAAAACAAGAGATTGGAGACATCAAGATTTTGGACGAATTTTTTAAGAATTTTCAAATTTTCAGAAAGGATGTTCCAGATAAGGTCAAAAACGACATACTCAGATCTTCACCAAACTTTGCAGGGATACATTGGAGGTCAAGACACGTGGAAAAAACGTACAAAACAAGAGATTGAAGACAGCAAGATTTTGGACGAATTTTTTAAAAATTTTCAAATTTTCAGATAGGAGGTTCCAGATAAGGTCAAAAACTACATACTCAGATCTCCACTAAAATTTGCAGCGATACATTGGATGTCAAGACACGTGGAAAAAACATACAAAACATAGGATTGGGGATATCAAGATTTTGGTCAAATTTTTTAAGAATTCTCAAATTTTCAGATAGGAGGTTCCATATAAGGTCAAAAACTACATACTCAGATCTTCACCAAACATTGCAGGGATACATTGGATGTCAAGACACGTGGAAAAAACGTACAAAACAAGAGATTGAGGTCATCAAGATTTTGGACGGATTTTTTAGGAATTTTCAAATTTTCAGATGGTAGGTTCCAGATAAGGTCAAAAACTACATACTCAGATCTTCACCAAACTTTGCAGGGATACATTGGATGTCAAGACACGTGGAAAAAACGTACAAAACAAGAGATTGGAGACATCAAGATTTTGGACGAATTTTTCAAGAATTCTCAAATTTTCAGATAGGAGGTTCCATATAAGGTCAAAAACTACATACCCAGATCTTCACCAAACTTTGCAGGGATACATTGGATGTCAAGACACGTGGAAAAAAAGTACAAAACAAGAGAGTGGAGACATCAAGATTTTAGACGAATTTTTTAGGAATTTTCAAATTTTCAGATGGGAGGTTCCATATAAGGTCAAAAACTAGATACTCAGATCTTCACCAAACTTTGCAGGGATACATTGGATGTCAAGACACGTGGAAAAAACGTACAAAACAAGAGATTGGAGACATCAAGATTTTGGACGAATTTTTTAAGAATTTTCAAATTTTCAGAAATGAGGTTCCAGATAAGGTCAAAAACGACATACTCAGATCTTCACCAAACTTTGCAGGGATACATTGGATGTCAAGACACGTGGAAAAAACGTACAAAACAAGAGATTGGAGACATCAAGATTTTGGACGAATTTTTTAAGAATTTTCAAATTTTCAGAAAGGATGTTCCAGATAAGGTCAAAAACGACATACTCAGATCTTCACCAAACTTTGCAGGGATACATTGGAGGTCAAGACACGTGGAAAAAACGTACAAAACAAGAGATTGAAGACATCAAGATTTTGGACGAATTTTTTAAAAATTTTCAAATTTTCAGATAGGAGGTTCCAGATAAGGTCAAAAACTACATACTCAGATCTCCACTAAAATTTGCAGCGATACATTGGATGTCAAGACACGTGGAAAAAACATACAAAACATAGGATTGGGGATATCAAGATTTTGGTCAAATTTTTTAAGAATTCTCAAATTTTCAGATAGGAGGTTCCATATAAGGTCAAAAACTACATACTCAGATCTTCACCAAACATTGCAGGGATACATTGGATGTCAAGAAACGTGGAAAAAACGTACAAAACAAGAGATTGGAGACATCAAGATTTTGGACGAATTTTTTAAGAATTTTCAAATTTTCAGATAGGAGGTTCCAGATAAGGTCAAAAACTACATACTCAGATCTTCACCAAACGTTGCAGGGATACTTTGCATGTCAAGACACGTGGAAAAAACGTACAAAACAAGAGATTGGAGACATCAAGATTTTCGACGAATTTTTTAAGAATTTTCAAATTTTCAGAAAGGAGGCTCCATATAAGGTCAAAAACTACATACTCAGATCTTCACCAAACTTTGCAGGGATACATTGGATGTCAAGACACGTGGAAAAAACGTACAAAACAAGAGAGTGGAGACATCAAGATTTTGGACGAATTTTTGAAGAATTTTCAAATTTTCATAAAGGAGGTTCCAGATAAGGTCAAAAACTACATACTCAGATCTTCACCAAACTTTGCAGGGATACATTGGATGTCAAGACACGTGGAAAAAACGTACAAAACAAGAGATTGGTGTCATCAAGATTTTGGACGGATTTTTTAGGAATTTTCAAATTTTCAGATGAGAGGTTCCAGATAAGGTCAAAAACTACATACTCAGATCTTCACCAAACGTTGCAGGGATACTTTGCATGTCAAGACACGTGGAAAAAACGTACAAAACAAGAGATTGGAGACATCAAGATTTTCGACGAATTTTTAAAGAATTTTCAAATTTTCAGAAAGGAGGCTCCATATAAGGTCAAAAACTACATACTCAGATCTTCACCAAACTTTGCAGGGATACATTGGATGTCAAGACACGTGGAAAAAACGTACAAAACAAGAGAGTGGAGACATCAAGATTTTGGACGAATTTTTGAAGAATTTTCAAATTTTCATAAAGGAGGTTCCAGATAAGGTCAAAAACTACATACTCAGATCTTCACCAAACTTTGCAGGGATACATTGGATGTCAAGACACGTGGAAAAAACGTACAAAACAAGAGATTGGTGTCATCAAGATTTTGGACGGATTTTTTAGGAATTTTCAAATTTTCAGATGAGAGGTTCCAGATAAGGTCAAAAACGACATACTCAGATCTTCACCAAACTTTCCAGGGATACATTGGATGTCAAGACACGTGGAAAAAACGTACAAAACAAGAGATTGAAGACATCAAGATTTTGGACGAATTTTTTAAAAATTTTCAAATTTTCAGATAGGAGGTTCCAGATAAGGTCAAAAACTACATACTCAGATCTCCACTAAAATTTGCAGCGATACATTGGATGTCAAGACACGTGGAAAAAACATACAAAACATAGGATTTGGGATATCAAGATTTTGGTCAAATTTTTTAAGAATTCTCAAATTTTCAGATAGGAGGTTCCATATAAGGTCAAAAACTACATACTCAGATCTTCACCAAACATTGCAGGGATACATTGGATGTCAAGAAACGTGGAAAAAACGTACAAAACAAGAGATTGGAGACATCAAGATTTTGGACGAATTTTTGAAGAATTTTCAAATTTTCAGATAGGAGGTTCCAGATAAGGTCAAAAACTACATACTCAGATCTTCACCAAACGTTGCAGGGATACTTTGCATGTCAAGACACGTGGAAAAAACGTACAAAACAAGAGATTGGAGACATCAAGATTTTCGACGAATTTTTGAAGAATTTTCAAATTTTCAGATGGGAGGTTCCAGATAAGGTCAAAAACGACATACTCAGATCTTCACCAAACTTTGCATGGATACATTGGATGTCAAGACACGTGTAAAAAACGTACAAAACAAGAGATTGGGGACATCAAGATTTTGGACGAATTTTTTAAGAATTTTCAAATTTTCAGAAAGGAGGTTCCATATAAGTTCAAAAACTACATACTCAGATCTTCACCAAACTTTGAAGGGATACATTGGATGTCAAGACACGTGGAAAAAACGTACAAAACAAGAGATTGAAGACATCAAGATTTTCGACGAATTTTTTAAGAATTTTCAAATTTTCAGAAAGGATGTTCCACATAAGGTCAAAAACGACATACTCAGATCTTCACCAAACTTTGCAGGGATACATTGGAGGTCAAGACACGTGGAAAAAACGTACAAAACAAGAGATTGAAGACATCAAGATTTTGGACGAATTTTTTAAAAATTTTCAAATTTTCAGATAGGAGGTTCCAGATAAGGTCAAAAACTACATACTCAGATCTTCACCAAACTTTGCAGGGATACATTGGATGTCAAGACACGTGGAAAAAACTTACAAAACACAGGATTGGGGATATCAAGATTTTGGTCAAATTTTTTAAGAATTTTCAAATTTTCAGATAGGAGGTTCCATATAAGGTCAAAAACTACATACTCAGATCTTCACCAAACATTGCAGGGATACATTGGATGTCAAGAAACGTGTAAAAAACGTACAAAACAAGAGATTGGAGACATCAAGATTTTGGACGAATTTTTTAAGAATTTTCAAATTTTCAGATAGGAGGTTCCAGATAAGGTCAAAAACTACATACTCAGATCTTCACCAAACGTTGCAGGGATACTTTGCATGTCAAGACACGTGGAAAAAACGTACAAAACAAGAGATTGGAGACATCAAGATTTTCGACGAATTTTTTAAGAATTTTCAAATTTTCAGAAAGGAGGCTCCATATAAGGTCAAAAACTACATACTCAGATCTTCACCAAACTTTGCAGGGATACATTGGATGTCAAGACACGTGGAAAAAACGTACAAAACAAGAGATTGGTGTCATCAAGATTTTGGACGGATTTTTTAGGAATTTTCAAATTTTCAGATGAGAGGTTCCAGATAAGGTCAAAAACTACATACTCAGATCTTCACCAAACTTTGCAGGGATACATTGGATGTGAAGACACGTGAAAAAAACGTACAAAACAAGAGATTGGAGACATCAAGATTTTTAACGAATTTTTTAAGAATTTTCAAATTTTCAGAAAGGATGTTCCAGATAAGGTCAAAAACGACATACTCAGATCTTCACCAAACTTTGCAGGGATACATTGGATGTCAAGACACGTGGAAAAAACGTACAAAACAAGAGATTGGAGACATCAAGATTTTGGACGAATTTTTTAAGAATTCTCAAATTTTCAGATAGGAGGTACCATATAAGGTAAAAAACTACATACTCAGATCTTCACCAAACTTTGCATGGATACATTGGATGTCAAGACACGTGGAAAAAACATACAAAACATAGGATTGGAGACATCAAGATTTTGGTCGAATTTTTTAAGAATTTTCAAATTTTCAGAAAGGATGTTCCATATAAGGTCAAAAACTACATACTCAGATCTTCACCAAACTTTGCAGGGATACATTGGATGTCAAGACACGTGGAAAAAAGTACAAAACAAGAGAGTGGAGACATCAAGATTTTAGACGGATTTTTTAGGAATTTTCAAATTTTCAGATGGGAGGTTCCATATAAGGTCAAAAACTACATACTCAGATCTTCACCAAACTTTGCAGGGATACATTGGATGTCAAGACACGTGGAAAAAACGTACAAAACAAGAGATTGGAGACATCAAGATTTTGGACGAATTTTTTAAGAATTTTCAAATTTTCAGAAAGGAGGTTCCATATAAGGTCCAAAACTACATACTCAGATCTTCACCAAACTTTGCAGGGATACATTGGATGTCAAGACACGTGGAAAAAACGTACAAAACAAGAGATTGGAGACATCAAGATTTTGGACGAATTTTTTAAGAATTTTCAAATTTTCAGAAAGGATGTTCCAGATAAGGTCAAAAACTACAAACTCAGATCTTCACCAAACTTTGCAGGGATACATTGGATGTCAAGACACGTGGAAAAAACATACAAAACATAGGATTGGGGATATCAAGATTTTGGTCAAATTTTTTAAGAATTCTCAAATTTTCAGATAGGAGGTTCCATATAAGGTCAAAAACTACATACTCAGATCTTCACCAAACATTGCAGGGATACATTGGATGTCAAGAAACGTGGAAAAAACGTACAAAACAAGAGATTGGAGACATCAAGATTTTGGACGAATTTTTGAAGAATTTTCAAATTTTCAGATAGGAGGTTCCATATAAGGTCAAAAACTACATACTCAGATCTTCATCAAACTTTGCAGGGATACATTGGATGTCAAGACACGTGGGAAAAACGTACAAAACAAGAGATTGGAAACATCAAGATTTTGGACGAATTTTTTAAGAATTTTCAAGATTTCAGATAGGAGGTTCCAGATAAGGTCAAAAACTACATACTCAGATCTTCACCAAACTTTGCAGGGATACATTGAATGTCAAGACACGTGGAAAAAACGTACAAAACAAGAGATTGGGGTCATAAAGTTTTTGGACGGATTTTTTAGGAATTTTCAAATTTTCAGATGGGAGGTTCCAGATAAGGTCAAAAACTACATACTCAGATCTTCACCAAACTTTGCAGGGATACATTGGATGTTAAGACACGTGGAAAAAACGTACAAAACAAGAGATTGGAGACATCAAGATTTTGGACGAATTTTTTAAGAATTTTCAAATTTTCAGAAAGGATGTTCCAGATAAGGTCAAAAACGACATACTCAGATCTTCACCAAACTTTGCAGGGATACATTGGATGTCAAGACACGTGGAAAAAACGTACAAGACAAGAGATTGGAGACATCAAGATTTTGGACGAATTTTTTAAGAATTTTCAAATTTTCAGATAGGAGGTTCCAGATAAAGTCAAAACTACATACTCAGATCTTCACCAAACTTTGCAGGGATACATTGGATGTCAAGACACGTGGGAAAAACGTACAAAACAAGAGTTTGGAGACATCAAGATTTTGGACGAATTTTTTAACAATTTTCAATTTTTCAGATAGGAGGTTCCAGATAAGGTCAAAAACTACATACTCAGATCTTCACCAAACTTTGCAGGGATACATTGGATGTCAAGACACGTGGAAAAAACGTACAAAACAAGAGATTGGGGTCATCAAGATTTTGGACGGATTTTTTAGGAATTTTCAAATTTTCAGATAGGAGGTTCCAGATAAGGTCAAAAACTACATACTCAGATCTTCACCAAACTTTGCAGGGATACATTGGATGTCAAGACACGTGGAAAAAACGTACAAAACAAGAGATTGGAGACATCAAGATTTTGGACGAATTTTTTAAGAATTTTCAAATTTTCAGAAAGGATGTTCCATATAAGGTCAAAAACGACATACTCAGATCTTCACCAAACTTTGCAGGGATACTCTGGATGTCAAGACGCGTGGAAAAAACATACAAAACATAGGATTGGGGACATCAAGATTTTGGTCAATTTTTTTAAGAATTTTCAAATTTTCAGATAGGAGGTTCCATATAAGGTCAAAAACTACATACTCAGATCTTCACCAAACATTGCAGGGATACATTGGATGTCAAGACACGTGGAAAAAACGTACAAAACAAGAGATTGGAGACATCAAGATTTTGGACGAATTTTTTAAGAATTTTCAAATTTTCAGATAGGAGGTTCCATATAAGGTCAAAAACTACATACTCAGATCTTCACCAAACTTTGCAGGGATACACTGGATGTCAAGACACGTGGAAAAAGCATACAAGACATAGGATTGGAGACATCAAGATTTTGGACGAATTTTTTAAGTATTTTCAAATTTTCAGAAAAGATGTTCCAGATAAGGTCAAAAACGACATACTCAGATCTTCACCAAACTTTTCAGGGATACATTGGATGTCAAGACACGTGGAAAAAACATACAAAACATAGGATTGGGGACATCAAGATTTTGGTCAAATTTTTTAAGAATTTTCAAATTTTCAGATAGGAGGTTCCATATAAGATCAAAGAATACATACTCAGATCTTCACCAAACATGGCAGGGATACATTGGATGTCAAGACACGTGGAAAAAACGTACAAAACAAGAGATTGGGGTCATCAAGATTTTGGACAGATTTTTTACGAATTTTCAAATTTTCAGATAGGAGGTTCCAGATAAGGTCAAAAACTACATACTCAGATGTTCACCAAACTTTGCAGGGATACATTGGATGTCAAGACACGTGGAAAAAACATACAAGACATAGGATTGGGGACATCAAGATTTTGGTCGAATTTTTTAAGAATTTTCAAATTTTCAGATAGGAGGTTCCATATAAGGTCAAAAACTACATACTCTGATCTTCACCAAACTTTGCAGGGATACATTGCATGTCAAGACACGTGGAAAAAACGTACAAAACAAGAGATTGGGGTCATCAAGATTTTGGACGGATTTTTTAGGAATTTTCAAATTTTCAGATGGGAGGTTCCAGATAAGGTCAAAAACTACATACTCACATCTTCACCAAACTTTGCAGGGATACATTGGATGTCAAGACACGTGGAAAAAACGTACAAAACAAGAGATTGGAGACATCAAGATTTTGGACGAATTTTTTAAGAATTTTCAAATTTTCAGAAAGGATGTTCCAGATAAGGTCAAAAACTACATACTCAGATCTTCACCAAACTTTTCAGTTATACATTGGATGTCAAGACACGTGGAAAAAACATACAAAACATAGGATTGGGGACATCAAGATTTTGGTCAAATTTTTTAAGAATTTTCAAATTTTCAGATAGGAGTTTCCATATAAGGTCAAAAACTACATACTCAGATCTTCACCAAACTTTGCAGGGATACATTGAATGTCAAGACACGTGGAAAAAACGTACAAAACAAGAGATTGGGGTCATCAAGATTTTGGACGGATTTTTGAGGAATTTTCAAATTTTCAGATGGGAGGTTCCAGATAAGGTCAAAAACTACATACTCAGATCTTCACCAAACTTTGCAGGGATACATTGGATGTCAAGACACGTGGAAAAAACGTACAAAACAAGAGATTGGAGACATCAAGATTTTGGACGAATTTTTTAAGAATTTTCAAATTTTCAGAAAGGATGTTCCAGATAAAGTCAAAAACGACATACTCAGATCTTCACCAAACTTTGCAGGGATACATTGGATGTCAAGACACGTGGAAAAAACGTACAAAACAAGAGATTGGAGACATCAAGATTTTGGACGAATTTTTTAAGAATTTTCAAATTTTCAGATAGGAGGTTCCAGATAAGGTCAAAAACTACATACTCAGATCTTCACCAAACTTTGCAGGGATACATTGGATGTCAAGACACGTGGAAAAAACGTACAAAACAAGAGATTGGGGTCATCAAGATTTTGGACGGATTTTTTAGGAATTTTCAAATTTTCAGATGGGAGGTTCCAGATAAGGTCAAAAACTACATACTCACATCTTCACCAAACTTTGCAGGGATACATTGGATGTCAAGACACGTGGAAAAAACGTACAAAACAAGAGATTGGAGACATCAAGATTTTGGACGAATTTTTTAAGAATTTTCAAATTTTCAGAAAGGATGTTCCAGATAAGGTCAAAAACTACATACTCAGATCTTCACCAAACTTTTCAGGGATACATTGGATGTCAAGACACGTGGAAAAAACATACAAAACATGGGATTGGGGACATCAAGATTTTGGTCAAATTTTTTAAGAATTTTCAAATTTTGAGATAGGAGGTTCCATATAAGGTCAAAATCTACATACTCAGATCTTCACCAAACATTGCAGGGATACATTGGATGTCAAGACACGTGGAAAAAACGTACAAAACAAGAGATTGGAGACATCAAGATTTTGGACGAATTTTTGAGGAATTTTCAAATTTTCAGAAATGAGGTTCCAGATATGGTCAAAAACTACATACTCAGATCTTCATCAAACTTTGCAGGGATACATTGGATGTCAAGACACGTGGGAAAAACGTACAAAACAAGAGATTGGAAACATCAAGATTTTGGACGAATTTTTTAAGAATTTTCAAGATTTCAGATAGGTTCCAGATAAGGTCAAAAACTACATACTCAGATCTTCACCAAACTTTGCAGGGATACATTGAATGTCAAGACACGTGGAAAAAACGTACAAAACAAGAGATTGGGGTCATAAAGTTTTTGGACGGATTTTTTAGGAATTTTCAAATTTTCAGATGGGAGGTTCCAGATAAGGTCAAAAACTACATACTCAGATCTTCACCAAACTTTGCAGGGATACATTGGATGTTAAGACACGTGGAAAAAACGTACAAAACAAGAGATTGGAGACATCAAGATTTTGGACGAATTTTTTAAGAATTTTCAAATTTTCAGAAAGGATGTTCCAGATAAGGTCAAAAACGACATACTCAGATCTTCACCAAACTTTGCAGGGATACATTGGATGTCAAGACACGTGGGAAAAACGTACAAAACAAGAGTTTGGAGACATCAAGATTTTGGACGAATTTTTTAACAATTTTCAATTTTTCAGATAGGAGGTTCCAGATAAGGTCAAAAACTACATACTCAGATCTTCACCAAACTTTGCAGGGATACATTGGATGTCAAGACACGTGGAAAAAACGTACAAAACAAGAGATTGGGGTCATCAAGATTTTGGACGGATTTTTTAGGAATTTTCAAATTTTCAGATAGGAGGTTCCAGATAAGGTCAAAAACTACATACTCAGATCTTCACCAAACTTTGCAGGGATACATTGGATGTCAAGACACGTGGAAAAAACGTACAAAACAAGAGATTGGAGACATCAAGATTTTGGACGAATTTTTTAAGAATTTTCAAATTTTCAGAAAGGATGTTCCATATAAGGTCAAAAACGACATACTCAGATCTTCACCAAACTTTGCAGGGATACTCTGGATGTCAAGACGCGTGGAAAAAACATACAAAACATAGGATTGGGGACATCAAGATTTTGGTCAATTTTTTTAAGAATTTTCAAATTTTCAGATAGGAGGTTCCATATAAGGTCAAAAACTACATACTCAGATCTTCACCAAACATTGCAGGGATACATTGGATGTCAAGACACGTGGAAAAAACGTACAAAACAAGAGATTGGAGACATCAAGATTTTGGACGAATTTTTTAAGAATTTTCAAATTTTCAGATAGGAGGTTCCATATAAGGTCAAAAACTACATACTCAGATCTTCACCAAACTTTGCAGGGATACACTGGATGTCAAGACACGTGGAAAAAACGTACAAAACAAGAGATTGGAGACATCAAGATTTTGGACGAATTTTTAAAGATTTTTCAAATTTTCAGAAAGGATGTTCCAGATAAGGTCAAAAACGACATACTCAGATCTTCACCAAACTTTGCAGAAATACATTGGCTGTCAAGACACGTGGAAAAAACATACAAAACATAGGATTGGGGACATCAAGATTTTGGACGAATTTTTTAAGAATTTTCAAATTTTCAGAAAGGAGGTTCCACATAAGGTCAAAAACTACATACTCAGATCTTCACCAAACTTTGCAGGGATACATTTGATGTCAAGACACGTGGGAAAAACGTACAAAACAAGAGATTGGAAACATCAAGATTTTGGACGAATTTTTTAAGAATTTTCAAGATTTCAGATAGGAGGTTCCAGATAAGGTCAAAAACTACATACTCAGATCTTCACCAAACTTTGCAGGGATACATTGAATGTCAAGACACGTGGAAAAAACGTACAAAACAAGAGATTGGGGTCATAAAGTTTTTGGACGGATTTTTTAGGAATTTTCAAATTTTCAGATGGGAGGTTCCAGATAAGGTCAAAAACTACATACTCAGATCTTCACCAAACTTTGCAGGGATACATTGGATGTTAAGACACGTGGAAAAAACGTACAAAACAAGAGATTGGAGACATCAAGATTTTGGACGAATTTTTTAAGAGTTTTCAAATTTTCAGAAAGGATGTTCCAGATAAGGTCAAAAACGACATACTCAGATCTTCACCAAACTTTGCAGGGATACATTGGATGTCAAGTCACGTGGAAAAAACGTACAAGACAAGAGATTGGAGACATCAAGATTTTGGACGAATTTTTTAAGAATTTTCAAATTTTCAGATAGGAGGTTCCAGATAAGGTCAAAAACTACATACTCAGATCTTCACCAAACTTTGCAGGGATACATTGGATGTCAAGACACGTGGGAAAAACGTACAAAACAAGAGTTTGGAGACATCAAGATTTTGGACGAATTTTTTAACAATTTTCAATTTTTCAGATAGGAGGTTCCAGATAAGGTCAAAAACTACATACTCAGATCTTCACCAAACTTTCCAGGGATACATTGGATGTCAAGACACGTGGAAAAAACGTACAAAACAAGAGATTGGGGTCATCAAGATTTTGGACGGATTTTTTAGGAATTTTCAAATTTTCAGATAGGAGGTTCCAGATAAGGTCAAAAACTACATACTCAGATCTTCACCAAACTTTGCAGGGATACATTGGATGTCAAGACACGTGGAAAAAACGTACAAAACAAGAGATTGGAGACATCAAGATTTTGGACGAATTTTTTAAGAATTTTCAAATTTTCAGAAAGGATGTTCCATATAAGGTCAAAAACGACATACTCAGATCTTCACCAAACTTTGCAGGGATACTCTGGATGTCAAGGCGCGTGGAAAAAACATACAAAACATAGGATTGGGGACATCAAGATTTTGGACGAATTTTTTAAGAATTTTCAAATTTTCAGAAAGGAGGTTCCATATAAGGTCCAAAACTACATACTCAGATCTTCACCAAACTTTGCAGGGATACATTGGATGTCAAGACACGTGGAAAAAACGTACAAAACAAGAGATTGGAGACATCAAGATTTTGGACGAATTTTTTAAGAATTTTCAAATTTTCAGAAAGGATGTTCCAGATAAGGTCAAAAACTACAAACTTAGATCTTCACCAAACTTTGCAGGGATACATTGGATGTCAAGAAACGTGGAAAAAACGTACAAAACAAGAGATTGGAGACATCAAGATTTTGGACGAATTTTTGAAGAATTTTCAAATTTTCAGATAGGAGGTTCCATATAAGGTCAAAAACTACATACTCAGATCTTCACCAAACTTTGCAGGGATACATTGGATGTCAAGACACGTGGAAAAAACGTACAAAACAAGAGATTGGAGACATCAAGATTTTGGACGATTTTTTTAAGAATTTTCAAACTTTCAGAAAGGATGTTCCAGATAAGGTCAAAAACGACATACTCAGATCTTCACCAAACTTTGCAGGGATACATTGGAAGTCAAGACACGTGGAAAAAACGTACAAAACAAGAGATTGAAAACATCAAGATTTTGGACGAATTTTTTAAAAATTTTCAAATTTTCAGATAGGAGGTTCCAGATAAGGTCAAAAACTACATAGTCAGATCTTCACCAAACTTTGCAGGGATACATTGGATGTCAAGACACGTGGAAAAAACATACAAAACATAGGATTGGGGATATCAAGATTTTGGACGAATTTTTTAAGAATTTTCAAATTTTCAGATAGGAGGTTCCATATAAGGTCAAAAACTACATACTCAGATCTTCACCAAACATTGCAGGGATACATTGGATGTCATGAAACGTGGAAAAAACGTACAAAACAAGAGATTGGAGACATCAAGATTTTGGACGAATTTTTTAAGAATTTTCAAATTTTCAGATAGGAGGTTCCAGATAAGGTCAAAAACTACATACTCAGATCTTCACCAAACGTTGCAGGGATACTTTGCATGTCAAGACACGTGGAAAAAACGTACAAAACAAGAGATTGGAGACATCAAGATTTTCGACGAATTTTTTAAGATTTTTCAAATTTTCGGATGGGAGGTTTCAGATAAGGTCAAAAACGACATACTCAGATCTTCACCAAACTTTGCATGGATACATTGGATGTCAAGACACGTGGAAAAAACATACAAAACATAGGATTGGGGACATCAAGATTTTGGACGAATTTTTTAAGAATTTTCAAATTTTCAGAAAGGAGGTTCCATATAAGGTCAAAAACTACATACTCAGATCTTCACCAAACTTTGCAGGGATACATTGGATGTCAAGAAACGTGGAAAAAACGTACAAAACAAGAGATTGGAGACATCAAGATTTTGGATGAATTTTTTAAGAATTTTCAAATTTTCAGAAAGGAGGCTCCATATAAGGTCAAAAACTACATACTCAGATCTTCACCAAACTTTGCAGGGATACATTGGATGTCAAAACACGTGGAAAAAACGTACAAAACAAGAGATTGGAGACATCAAGATTTTGGACGAATTTTTGAGGAATTTTCAAATTTTCAGAAATGAGGTTCCAGATAAGGTCTAAAACTACATACTCAGATCTTCACCAAACTTTGCAGGGATACATTGGATGTCAAGACACGTGGAAAAAACATACAAAACATAGGATTGGGGACATCAAGATTTTGGTCAAATATTTTTAAGAATTTTCAAATTTTCAGATAGGAGGTTCCATATAAGGTCAAAAACGACATACTCAGATCTTCACCAAACTTTGCAGGGATACATTGGATGTCAAGAGACGTGGAAAAAACGTACAAAACAAGAGATTGGAGACATCAAGATTTTGGACGAATTTTTTAAGAATTTTCAAATTTTCAGAAAGGAGGTTCCATATAAGGTCAAAAACTACATACTCAGATCTTCACCAAACTTTGCAGGGATACATTGGATGTCAAGACACGTGGAAAAAACGTACAAAACAAGAGAATGGAGACATCAAGATTTTGGACGAATTTTTTAAGAATTTTCAAATTTTCAGAAAGGATGTTCCAGATAAGGTCAAAAACGACATACTCAGATCTTCACCAAACTTTGCAGGGATATATTGGATGTCAAGACACGTGGAAAAAACATACAAAACATAGGATTGGGGACATCAAGATTTTGGTCAAATTTTTTAAGAATTTTCAAATTTTCAGATAGGAGGTTCCATATAAGGTCAAAAACTACATACTCAGATCTTCACCAAACATTGCAGGGATACATTGGAGGTCAAGACACGTGGAAAAAACGTACAAAACAAGAGATTGGAGACATCAAGATTTTGGACGAATTTTTTAAAAATTTTCAAATTTTCAGATGGGAGGTTCCAGATAAGGTCAAAAACTACATACTCAGATCTTCACCAAACTTTGCATGGATACATTGGATGTCAAGACACGTGGAAAAAACATACAAAACATAGGATTGGAGACATCAAGATTTTGGTCGAATTTTTAAGAATTTTCACATTTTCAGATGGGAGGTTCCAGATAAGGTCAAAAACGACATACTCAGATCTTCACCAAACTTTGCAGAAATACATTGGATGTCAAGACACGTGGAAAAAACATACAAAACATAGGATTGGGGACAACAAAGATTTTTGTCAAATATTTTTAAGAATTTTCAAATTTTCAGATAAGAGGTTCCATATAAGGTCAAAAACTACATACTCAGATCTTCACCAAACATTGCAGGGATACATTGGATGTCAAGACACGTGGAAAAAACGTACAAAACAAGAGGTTGAGGTCATCAAGATTTTGGACGGATTTTTTAGGAATTTTCAAATTTTCAGATGGGAGGTTCCAGATAAGGTCAAAAACTACATACTCAGATCTTCACCAAACGTTGCAGGGATACTTTGCATGTCAAGACACGTGGGAAAAACGTACAAAACAAGAGATTGGAGACATCAAGATTTTCGACGAATTTTTGAAGAATTTTCAAATTTTCAGATGGGAGGTTCCAGATAAGGTCAAAAACGACATACTCAGATCTTCACCAAACTTTGCATGGATACATTGGATGTCAAGACACGTGGAAAAAACGTACAAAGCAAGAGATTGGGGACATCAAGATTTTGGACGAATTTTTTAAGAATTTTCAAATTTTCAGAAAGGAGGTTCCATATAAGGTCAAAAACTACATACTCAGATCTTCACCAAACTTTGGAGGGATACATTGGATGTCAAGACACGTGGAAAAAACGTACAAAACAAGAAATTGGAGACATCAAGATTTTGGACGATTTTTTTAAGAATTTTCAAACTTTCAGAAAGGATGTTCCAGATAAGGTCAAAAACGACATACTCAGATCTTCACCAAACTTTGCAGGGATACATTGGAAGTCAAGACACGTGGAAAAAACGTACAAAACAAGAGATTGAAGACATCAAGATTTTGGACGAATTTTTTAAAAATTTTCAAATTTTCAGATAGGTGGTTCCAGATAAGGTCAAAAACTACATACTCAGATCTTCACCAAACTTTGCAGGGATACATTGGATGTCAAGACACGTGGAAAAAACATACAAAACATAGGATTGGGGATATCAAGATTTTGGACGAATTTTTTAAGAATTTTCAAATTTTCAGATAGGAGGTTCCATATAAGGTCAAAAACTACATACTCAGATCTTCACCAAACATTGCAGGGATACATTGGATGTCAAGAAACGTGGAAAAAACGTACAAAACAAGAGATTGGAGACATCAAGATTTTGGACGAATTTTTTAAGAATTTTCAAATTTTCAGATAGGAGGTTCCAGATAAGGTCAAAAACTACATACTCAGATCTTCACCAAACGTTGCAGGGATACTTTGCATGTCAAGACACGTGGAAAAAACGTACAAAACAAGAGATTGGAGACATCAAGATTTTCGACGAATTTTTTAAGATTTTTCAAATTTTCAGATGGGAGGTTTCAGATAAGGTCAAAAACGACATACTCAGATCTTCACCAAACTTTGCAGGGATACATTGGATGTCAAGAAACGTGGAAAAAACGTACAAAACAAGAGATTGGAGACATCAAGATTTTGGATGAATTTTTTAAGAATTTTCAAATTTTCAGAAAGGAGGCTCCATATAAGGTCAAAAACTACATACTCAGATCTTCACCAAACTTTGCAGGGATACATTGGATGTCAAGACACGTGGAAAAAACGTACAAAACAAGAGATTGGAGACATCAAGATTTTGGACGAATTTTTGAGGAATTTTCAAATTTTCAGAAATGAGGTTCCAGATAAGGTCTAAAACTACATACTCAGATCTTCACCAAACTTTGCAGGGATACATTGGATGTCAAGACACGTGGAAAAATCATACAAAACATAGGATTGGGGACATCAAGATTTTGGTCAAATATTTTTAAGAATTTTCAAATTTTCAGATAAGAGGTTCCATATAAGGTCAAAAACTACATACTCAGATCTTCACCAAACATTGCAGGGATACATTGGATGTCAAGACACGTGGAAAAAACGTACAAAACAAGAGATTGAGGTCATCAAGATTTTGGACGGATTTTTTAGGAATTTTCAAATTTTCAGATGGTAGGTTCCAGATAAGGTCAAAAACTACATACTCAGATCTTCACCAAACTTTGCAGGGATACATTGGATGTCAAGACACGTGGAAAAAACGTACAAAACAAGAGATTGGAGACATCAAGATTTTGGACGAATTTTTCAAGAATTCTCAAATTTTCAGATAGGAGGTTCCATATAAGGTCAAAAACTACATACTCAGATCTTCACCAAACTTTGCAGGGATACATTGGATGTCAAGACACGTGGAAAAAAAGTACAAAACAAGAGAGTGGAGACATCAAGATTTTAGACGAATTTTTTAGGAATTTTCAAATTTTCAGATGGGAGGTTCCATATAAGGTCAAAAACTACATACTCAGATCTTCACCAAACTTTGCAGGGATACATTGGATGTCAAGACACGTGGAAAAAACGTACAAAACAAGAGATTGGAGACATCAAGATTTTGGACGAATTTTTTAAGAATTTTCAAATTTTCAGAAAGGATATTCCAGATAAGGTCAAAAACGACATACTCAGATCTTCACCAAACTTTGCAGGGATACATTGGATGTCAAGACACGTGGAAAAAACGTACAAAACAAGAGATTGGAGACATCAAGATTTTGGACGAATTTTTTAAGAATTTTCAAATTTTCAGAAAGGATGTTCCAGATAAGGTCAAAAACGACATACTCAGATCTTCACCAAACTTTGCAGGGATACATTGGAGGTCAAGACACGTGGAAAAAACGTACAAAACAAGAGATTGAAGACATCAAGATTTTTGGACGAATTTTTTAAAAATTTTCAAATTTTCAGATAGGAGGTTCCATATAAGGTCAAAAACTACATACTCAGATCTTCACCAAACATTGCAGGGATACATTGGATGTCAAGAAACGTGGAAAAAACGTACAAAACAAGAGATTGGAGACATCAAGATTTTGGACGAATTTTTGAAGAATTTTCAAATTTTCAGATAGGAGGTTCCAGATAAGGTCAAAAACTACATACTCAGATCTTCACCAAACGTTGCAGGGATACTTTGCATGTCAAGACACGTGGAAAAAACGTACAAAACAAGAGATTGGAGACATCAAGATTTTCGACGAATTTTTGAAGAATTTTCAAATTTTCAGATGGGAGGTTCCAGATAAGGTCAAAAACGACATACTCAGATCTTCACCAAACTTTGCATGGATACATTGGATGTCAAGACACGTGTAAAAAACGTACAAAACAAGAGATTGGGGACATCAAGATTTTGGACGAATTTTTTAAGAATTTTCAAATTTTCAGAAAGGAGGTTCCATATAAGTTCAAAAACTACATACTCAGATCTTCACCAAACTTTGCAGGGATACATTGGATGTCAAGACACGTGGAAAAAACGTACAAAACAAGAGATTGGAGACATCAAGATTTTGGACGAATTTTTTAAGAATTTTCAAATTTTCAGAAAGGATGTTCCACATAAGGTCAAAAACGACATACTCAGATCTTCACCAAACTTTGCAGGGATACATTGGAGGTCAAGACACGTGGAAAAAACGTACAAAACAAGAGATTGAAGACATCAAGATTTTGGACGAATTTTTTAAAAATTTTCAAATTTTCAGATAGGAGGTTCCAGATAAGGTCAAAAACTACATACTCAGATCTTCACCAAACTTTGCAGGGATACATTGGATGTCAAGACACGTGGAAAAAACATACAAAACATAGGATTGGGGATATCAAGATTTTGGTCAAATTTTTTAAGAATTTTCAAATTTTCAGATAGGAGGTTCCATATAAGGTCAAAAACTACATACTCAGATCTTCACCAAACATTGCAGGGATACATTGGATGTCAAGAAACGTGGAAAAAACGTACAAAACAAGAGATTGGAGACATCAAGATTTTGGACGAATTTTTTAAGAATTTTCAAATTTTCAGATAGGAGGTTCCAGATAAGGTCAAAAACTACATACTCAGATCTTCACCAAACGTTGCAGGGATACTTTGCATGTCAAGACACGTGGAAAAAACGTACAAAACAAGAGATTGGAGACATCAAGATTTTCGACGAATTTTTTAAGAATTTTCAAATTTTCAGAAAGGAGGTTCCATATAAGGTCAAAAACTACATACTCAGATCTTCACCAAACTTTGCAGGGATACATTGGATGTCAAGAAACGTGGAAAAAACGTACAAAACAAGAGATTGGAGACATCAAGATTTTGAATGAATTTTTTAAGAATTTTCAAATTTTCAGAAAGGAGGCTCCATATAAGGTCAAAAACTACATACTCAGATCTTCACCAAACTTTGCAGGGATACATTGGATGTCAAGACACGTGGAAAAAACGTACAAAACAAGAGATTGGAGACATCAAGATTTTGGACGAATTTTTGAGGAATTTTCAAATTTTCAGAAATGAGGTTCCAGATAAGGTCTAAAACTACATACTCAGATCTTCACCAAACTTTGCAGGGATACATTGGATGTCAAGACACGTGGAAAAAACATACAAAACATAGGATTGGGGACATCAAGATTTTGGTCAAATATTTTTAAGAATTTTCAAATTTTCAGATAAGAGGTTCCATATAAGGTCAAAAACTACATACTCAGATCTTCACCAAACATTGCAGGGATACATTGGATGTCAAGACACGTGGAAAAAACGTACAAAACAAGAGATTGAGGTCATCAAGGTTTTGGACGGATTTTTAAGGAATTTTCAAATTTTCAGATGGTAGGTTTCAGATAAGGTCAAAAACTACATACTCAGATCTTCACCAAACTTTGCAGGGATACATTTGATGTCAAGACACGTGGAAAAAACGTACAAAACAAGAGATTGGAGACATCAAGATTTTGGACGAATTTTTCAAGAATTCTCAAATTTTCAGATAGGAGGTTCCATATAAGGTCAAAAACTACATACTCAGATCTTCACCAAACTTTGCAGGGATACATTGGATGTCAAGACACGTGGAAAAAAATACAAAACAAGAGAGTGGAGACATCAAGATTTTAGACGAATTTTTTAGGAATTTTCAAATTTTCAGATGGGAGGTTCCATATAAGGTCAAAAACTACATACTCAGATCTTCACCAAACTTTGCAGGGATACATTGGATGTCAAGACACGTGGAAAAAACGTACAAAACAAGAGATTGGAGACATCAAGATTTTGGACGAATTTTTTAAGAATTTTCAAATTTTCAGAAATGAGGTTCCAGATAAGGTCAAAAACGACATACTCAGATCTTCACCAAACTTTGCAGGGATACATTGGATGTCAAGACACGTGGAAAAAACGTACAAAACAAGAGATTGGAGACATCAAGATTTTGGACGAATTTTTTAAGAATTTTCAAATTTTCAGAAAGGATGTTCCAGATAAGGTCAAAAACGACATACTCAGATCTTCACCAAACTTTGCAGGGATACATTGGAGGTCAAGACACGTGGAAAAAACGTACAAAACAAGAGATTGAAGACATCAAGATTTTGGACGAATTTTTTAAAAATTTTCAAATTTTCAGATAGGAGGTTCCAGATAAGGTCAAAAACTACATACTCAGATCTCCACTAAAATTTGCAGCGATACATTGGATGTCAAGACACGTGGAAAAAACATACAAAACATAGGATTGGGGATATCAAGATTTTGGTCAAATTTTTTAAGAATTCTCAAATTTTCAGATAGGAGGTTCCATATAAGGTCAAAAACTACATACTCAGATCTTCACCAAACATTGCAGGGATACATTGGATGTCAAGAAACGTGGAAAAAACGTACAAAACATAGGATTGGAGACATCAAGATTTTGGAAGAATTTTTGAAGAATTTTCAAATTTTCAGATAGGAGGTTTCAGATAAGGTCAAAAACTACATACTCAGATCTTCACCAAACGTTGCAGGGATACTTTGCATGTCAAGACACGTGGAAAAAACGTACAAAACAAGAGATTGGAGACATCAAGATTTTCGACGAATTTTTGAAGAATTTTCAAATTTTCAGATGGGAGGTTCCAGATAAGGTCAAAAACGACATACTCAGATCTTCACCAAACTTTGCATGGATACATTGGATGTCAAGACACGTGTAAAAAACGTACAAAACAAGAGATTGGGGACATCAAGATTTTGGACGAATTTTTTAAGAATTTTCAAATTTTCAGAAAGGAGGTTCCATATAAGTTCAAAAACTACATACTCAGATCTTCACCAAATTTTGCAGGGATACATTGGATGTCAAGACACGTGGAAAAAACGTACAAAACAAGAGATTGGAGACATCAAGATTTTGGACGAATTTTTTAAGAATTTTCAAATTTTCAGAAAGGATGTTCCACATAAGGTCAAAAACGACATACTCAGATCTTCACCAAACTTTGCAGGGATACATTGGAGGTCAAGACACGTGGAAAAAACGTACAAAACAAGAGATTGAAGACATCAAGATTTTGGACGAATTTTTTAAAAATTTTCAAATTTTCAGATAGGAGGTTCCAGATAAGGTCAAAAACTACATACTCAGATCTTCACCAAACTTTGCAGGGATACATTGGATGTCAAGACACGTGGAAAAAACATACAAAACATAGGATTGGGGATATCAAGATTTTGGTCAAATTTTTTAAGAATTTTCAAATTTTCAGATAGGAGGTTCCATATAAGGTCAAAAACTACATACTCAGATCTTCACCAAACATTGCAGGGATACATTGGATGTCAAGAAACGTGGAAAAAACGTACAAAACAAGAGATTGGAGACATCAAGATTTTGGACGAATTTTTTAAGAATTTTCAAATTTTCAGATAGGAGGTTCCAGATAAGGTCAAAAACTACATACTCAGATCTTCACCAAACGTTGCAGGGATACTTTGCATGTCAAGACACGTGGAAAAAACGTACAAAACAAGAGATTGGAGACATCAAGATTTTCGACGAATTTTTTAAGAATTTTCAAATTTTCAGAAAGGAGGCTCCATATAAGGTCAAAAACTACATACTCAGATCTTCACCAAACTTTGCAGGGATACATTGGATGTCAAGACACGTGGAAAAAACGTACAAAACAAGAGAGTGGAGACATCAAGATTTTGGACGAATTTTTGAAGAATTTTCAAATTTTCAGAAAGGAGGTTCCAGATAAGGTCAAAAACTACATACTCAGATCTTCACCAAACTTTGCAGGGATACATTGGATGTCAAGACACGTGGAAAAAACGTACAAAACAAGAGATTGGTGTCATCAAGATTTTGGACGGATTTTTTAGGAATTTTCAAATTTTCAGATGAGAGGTTCCAGATAAGGTCAAAAACTACATACTCAGATCTTCACCAAACTTTGCAGGGATACATTGGATGTGAAGACACGTGAAAAAAACGTACAAAACAAGAGATTGGAGACATCAAGATTTTGGACGAATTTTTTAAGAATTTTCAAATTTTCAGAAAGGATGTTCCAGATAAGGTCAAAAACGACATACTCAGATCTTCACCAAACTTTGCAGGGATACATTGGATGTCAAGACACGTGGAAAAAACGTACAAAACAAGAGATTGGAGACATCAAGATTTTGGACGATATTTTCAAGAATTCTCAAATTTTCAGATAGGAGGTTCCATATAAGGTAAAAAACTACATACTCAGATCTTCACCAAACTTTGCATGGATACATTGGATGTCAAGACACGAGGAAAAAACATACAAAACATAGGATTGGAGACATCAAGATTTTGGTCGAATTTTTTAAGAATTTTCAAATTTTCAGAAAGGAGGTTCCATATAAGGTCAAAAACTACATACTCAGATCTTCACCAAACTTTGCAGGGATACATTGGATGTCAAGACACGTGGAAAAAAAGTACAAAACAAGAGAGTGCAGACATCAAGATTTTAGACGGATTTTTTAGGAATTTTCAAATTTTCAGATGGGAGGTTCCATATAAGGTCAAAAACTACATACTCAGATCTTCACCAAACTTTGCAGGGATACATTGGATGTCAAGACACGTGGAAAAAACGTACAAAACAAGAGATTGGAGACATCAAGATTTTGGACGAATTTTTTAAGAATTTTCAAATTTTCAGAAAGGAGGTTCCATATCAGGTCCAAAACTACATACTCAGATCTTCACCAAACTTTGCAGGGATACATTGGATGTCAAGACACGTGGAAAAAACGTACAAAACAAGAGATTGGAGACATCAAGATTTTGGACGAATTTTTTAAGAATTTTCAAATTTTCAGAAAGGATGTTCCAGATAAGGTCAAAAACTACATACTCAGATTTTCACCAAACTTTGCAGGGATACATTGGATGTCAAGACACGTGGAAAAAACATACAAAACATAGGATTGGGGATATCAAGATTTTGGTCAAATTTTTTAAGAATTCTCAAATTTTCAGATAGGAGGTTCCATATAAGGTCAAAAACTACATACTCAGATCTTCACCAAACATTGCAGGGATACATTGGATGTCAAGAAACGTGGAAAAAACGTACAAAACAAGAGATTGGAGACATCAAGATTTTGGACGAATTTTTGAAGAATTTTCAAATTTTCAGATAGGAGGTTCCATATAAGGTCAAACACTACATACTCAGATCTTCACCAAACGTTGCAGGGATACTTTGCATGTCAAGACACGTGGAAAAAACGTACAAAACAAGAGATTGGAGACATCAAGATTTTCGACGAATTTTTTAAGAATTTTCAAATTTTCAGAAAGGAGGCTCCATATAAGGTCAAAAACTACATACTCAGATCTTCACCAAACTTTGCAGGGATACATTGGATGTCAAGACACGTGGAAAAAACGTACAAAACAAGAGAGTGGAGACATCAAGATTTTGGACGAATTTTTGAAGAATTTTCAAATTTTCATAAAGGAGGTTCCAGATAAGGTCAAAAACTACATACTCAGATCTTCACCAAACTTTGCAGGGATACATTGGATGTCAAGACACGTGGAAAAAACGTACAAAACAAGAGATTGGTGTCATCAAGATTTTGGACGGATTTTTTAGGAATTTTCAAATTTTCAGATGAGAGGTTCCAGATAAGGTCAAAAACTACATACTCAGATCTTCACCAAACGTTGCAGGGATACTTTGCATGTCAAGACACGTGGAAAAAACGTACAAAACAAGAGATTGGAGACATCAAGATTTTCGACGAATTTTTAAAGAATTTTCAAATTTTCAGAAAGGAGGCTCCATATAAGGTCAAAAACTACATACTCAGATCTTCACCAAACTTTGCAGGGATACATTGGATGTCAAGACACGTGGAAAAAACGTACAAAACAAGAGAGTGGAGACATCAAGATTTTGGACGAATTTTTGAAGAATTTTCAAATTTTCATAAAGGAGGTTCCAGATAAGGTCAAAAACTACATACTCAGATCTTCACCAAACTTTGCAGGGATACATTGGATGTCAAGACACGTGGAAAAAACGTACAAAACAAGAGATTGGTGTCATCAAGATTTTGGACGGATTTTTTAGGAATTTTCAAATTTTCAGATGAGAGGTTCCAGATAAGGTCAAAAACGACATACTCAGATCTTCACCAAACTTTCCAGGGATACATTGGATGTCAAGACACGTGGAAAAAACGTACAAAACAAGAGATTGGAGACATCAAGATTTTGGACGAATTTTTTAAGAATTTTCAAATTTTCAGAAAGGATGTTCCAGATAAGGTCAAAAACGACATACTCAGATCTTCACCAAACTTTGCAGGGATACATTGGAGGTCAAGACACGTGGAAAAAACGTACAAAACAAGAGATTGAAGACAGCAAGATTTTGGACGAATTTTTTAAAAATTTTCAAATTTTCAGATAGGAGGTTCCAGATAAGGTCAAAAACTACATACTCAGATCTCCACTAAAATTTGCAGCGATACATTGGATGTCAAGACACGTGGAAAAAACATGCAAAACATAGGATTGGGGATATCAAGATTTTGGTCAAATTTTTTAAGAATTCTCAAATTTTCAGATAGGAGGTTCCATATAAGGTCAAAAACTACATACTCAGATCTTCACCAAACATTGCAGGGATACATTGGATGTCAAGACACGTGGAAAAAACGTACAAAACAAGAGATTGAGGTCATCAAGATTTTGGACGGATTTTTTAGGAATTTTCAAATTTTCAGATGGTAGGTTCCAGATAAGGTCAAAAACTACATACTCAGATCTTCACCAAACTTTGCAGGGATACATTGGATGTCAAGACACGTGGAAAAAACGTACAAAACAAGAGATTGGAGACATCAAGATTTTGGACGAATTTTTTAAGAATTTTCAAATTTTCAGAAAGGATGTTCCATATAAGGTCAAAAACGACATACTCAGATCTTCACCAAACTTTGCAGGGATACTCTGGATGTCAAGGCGCGTGGAAAAAACATACAAAACATAGGATTGGGGACATCAAGATTTTGGACGAATTTTTTAAGAATTTTCAAATTTTCAGAAAGGAGGTTCCATATAAGGTCCAAAACTACATACTCAGATCTTCACCAAACTTTGCAGGGATACATTGGATGTCAAGACACGTGGAAAAAACGTACAAAACAAGAGATTGGAGACATCAAGATTTTGGACGAATTTTTTAAGAATTTTCAAATTTTCAGAAAGGATGTTCCAGATAAGGTCAAAAACTACAAACTTAGATCTTCACCAAACTTTGCAGGGATACATTGGATGTCAAGAAACGTGGAAAAAACGTACAAAACAAGAGATTGGAGACATCAAGATTTTGGACGAATTTTTGAAGAATTTTCAAATTTTCAGATAGGAGGTTCCATATAAGGTCAAAAACTACATACTCAGATCTTCACCAAACTTTGCAGGGATACATTGGATGTCAAGACACGTGGAAAAAACGTACAAAACAAGAGATTGGAGACATCAAGATTTTGGACGATTTTTTTAAGAATTTTCAAACTTTCAGAAAGGATGTTCCAGATAAGGTCAAAAACGACATACTCAGATCTTCACCAAACTTTGCAGGGATACATTGGAAGTCAAGACACGTGGAAAAAACGTACAAAACAAGAGATTGAAAACATCAAGATTTTGGACGAATTTTTTAAAAATTTTCAAATTTTCAGATAGGAGGTTCCAGATAAGGTCAAAAACTACATAGTCAGATCTTCACCAAACTTTGCAGGGATACATTGGATGTCAAGACACGTGGAAAAAACATACAAAACATAGGATTGGGGATATCAAGATTTTGGACGAATTTTTTAAGAATTTTCAAATTTTCAGATAGGAGGTTCCATATAAGGTCAAAAACTACATACTCAGATCTTCACCAAACATTGCAGGGATACATTGGATGTCAAGAAACGTGGAAAAAACGTACAAAACAAGAGATTGGTGTCATCAAGATTTTGGACGGATTTTTTAGGAATTTTCAAATTTTCAGATGAGAGGTTCCAGATAAGGTCAAAAACTACATACTCAGATCTTCACCAAACGTTGCAGGGATACTTTGCATGTCAAGACACGTGGAAAAAACGTACAAAACAAGAGATTGGAGACATCAAGATTTTCGACGAATTTTTAAAGAATTTTCAAATTTTCAGAAAGGAGGCTCCATATAAGGTCAAAAACTACATACTCAGATCTTCACCAAACTTTGCAGGGATACATTGGATGTCAAGACACGTGGAAAAAACGTACAAAACAAGAGAGTGGAGACATCAAGATTTTGGACGAATTTTTGAAGAATTTTCAAATTTTCATAAAGGAGGTTCCAGATAAGGTCAAAAACTACATACTCAGATCTTCACCAAACTTTGCAGGGATACATTGGATGTCAAGACACGTGGAAAAAACGTACAAAACAAGAGATTGGTGTCATCAAGATTTTGGACGGATTTTTTAGGAATTTTCAAATTTTCAGATGAGAGGTTCCAGATAAGGTCAAAAACGACATACTCAGATCTTCACCAAACTTTCCAGGGATACATTGGATGTCAAGACACGTGGAAAAAACGTACAAAACAAGAGATTGGAGACATCAAGATTTTGGACGAATTTTTTAAGAATTTTCAAATTTTCAGAAAGGATGTTCCAGATAAGGTCAAAAACGACATACTCAGATCTTCACCAAACTTTGCAGGGATACATTGGAGGTCAAGACACGTGGAAAAAACGTACAAAACAAGAGATTGAAGACAGCAAGATTTTGGACGAATTTTTTAAAAATTTTCAAATTTTCAGATAGGAGGTTCCAGATAAGGTCAAAAACTACATACTCAGATCTCCACTAAAATTTGCAGCGATACATTGGATGTCAAGACACGTGGAAAAAACATGCAAAACATAGGATTGGGGATATCAAGATTTTGGTCAAATTTTTTAAGAATTCTCAAATTTTCAGATAGGAGGTTCCATATAAGGTCAAAAACTACATACTCAGATCTTCACCAAACATTGCAGGGATACATTGGATGTCAAGACACGTGGAAAAAACGTACAAAACAAGAGATTGAGGTCATCAAGATTTTGGACGGATTTTTTAGGAATTTTCAAATTTTCAGATGGTAGGTTCCAGATAAGGTCAAAAACTACATACTCAGATCTTCACCAAACTTTGCAGGGATACATTGGATGTCAAGACACGTGGAAAAAACGTACAAAACAAGAGATTGGAGACATCAAGATTTTGGACGAATTTTTCAAGAATTCTCAAATTTTCAGATAGGAGGTTCCATATAAGGTCAAAAACTACATACCCAGATCTTCACCAAACTTTGCAGGGATACATTGGATGTCAAGACACGTGGAAAAAAAGTACAAAACAAGAGAGTGGAGACATCAAGATTTTAGACGAATTTTTTAGGAATTTTCAAATTTTCAGATGGGAGGTTCCATATAAGGTCAAAAACTACATACTCAGATCTTCACCAAACTTTGCAGGGATACATTGGATGTCAAGACACGTGGAAAAAAAGTACAAAACAAGAGAGTGGAGACATCAAGATTTTAGACGAATTTTTTAGGAATTTTCAAATTTTCAGATGGGAGGTTCCATATAAGGTCAAAAACTACATACTCAGATCTTCACCAAACTTTGCAGGGATACATTGGATGTCAAGACACGTGGAAAAAACGTACAAAACAAGAGATTGGAGACATCAAGATTTTGGACGAATTTTTTAAGAATTTTCAAATTTTCAGAAATGAGGTTCCAGATAAGGTCAAAAACGACATACTCAGATCTTCACCAAACTTTGCAGGGATACATTGGATGTCAAGACACGTGGAAAAAACGTACAAAACAAGAGATTGGAGACATCAAGATTTTGGACGAATTTTTTAAGAATTTTCAAATTTTCAGAAAGGATGTTCCAGATAAGGTCAAAAACGACATACTCAGATCTTCACCAAACTTTGCAGGGATACATTGGAGGTCAAGACACGTGGAAAAAACGTACAAAACAAGAGATTGAAGACATCAAGATTTTGGACGAATTTTTTAAAAATTTTCAAATTTTCAGATAGGAGGTTCCAGATAAGGTCAAAAACTACATACTCAGATCTCCACTAAAATTTGCAGCGATACATTGGATGTCAAGACACGTGGAAAAAACATACAAAACATAGGATTGGGGATATCAAGATTTTGGTCAAATTTTTTAAGAATTCTCAAATTTTCAGATAGGAGGTTCCATATAAGGTCAAAAACTACATACTCAGATCTTCACCAAACATTGCAGGGATACATTGGATGTCAAGAAACGTGGAAAAAACGTACAAAACAAGAGATTGGAGACATCAAGATTTTGGACGAATTTTTTAAGAATTTTCAAATTTTCAGATAGGAGGTTCCAGATAAGGTCAAAAACTACATACTCAGATCTTCACCAAACGTTGCAGGGATACTTTGCATGTCAAGACACGTGGAAAAAACGTACAAAACAAGAGATTGGAGACATCAAGATTTTCGACGAATTTTTTAAGAATTTTCAAATTTTCAGAAAGGAGGCTCCATATAAGGTCAAAAACTACATACTCAGATCTTCACCAAACTTTGCAGGGATACATTGGATGTCAAGACACGTGGAAAAAACGTACAAAACAAGAGAGTGGAGACATCAAGATTTTGGACGAATTTTTGAAGAATTTTCAAATTTTCATAAAGGAGGTTCCAGATAAGGTCAAAAACTACATACTCAGATCTTCACCAAACTTTGCAGGGATACATTGGATGTCAAGACACGTGGAAAAAACGTACAAAACAAGAGATTGGTGTCATCAAGATTTTGGACGGATTTTTTAGGAATTTTCAAATTTTCAGATGAGATGTTCCAGATAAGGTCAAAAACTACATACTCAGATCTTCACCAAACTTTGCAGGGATACATTGGATGTGAAGACACGTGAAAAAAACGTACAAAACAAGAGATTGGAGACATCAAGATTTTGGACGAATTTTTTAAGAATTTTCAAATTTTCAGAAAGGATGTTCCAGATAAGGTCAAAAACGACATACTCAGATCTTCACCAAACTTTGCAGGGATACATTGGATGTCAAGACACGTGGAAAAAACGTACAAAACAAGAGATTGGAGACATCAAGATTTTGGACGATATTTTCAAGAATTCTCAAATTTTCAGATAGGAGGTTCCATATAAGGTAAAAAACTACATACTCAGATCTTCACCAAACTTTGCATGGATACATTGGATGTCAAGACACGTGGAAAAAACATACAAAATATAGGATTGGAGACATCAAGATTTTGGTCGAATTTTTTAAGAATTTTCAAATTTTCAGAAAGGAGGTTCCATATAAGGTCAAAAACTACATACTCAGATCTTCACCAAACTTTGCAGGGATACATTGGATGTCAAGACACGTGGAAAAAAAGTACAAAACAAGAGAGTGGAGACATCAAGATTTTAGACGGATTTTTTAGGAATTTTCAAATTTTCAGATGGGAGGTTCCATATAAGGTCAAAAACTACATACTCAGATCTTCACCAAACTTTGCAGGGATACATTGGATGTCAAGACACGTGGAAAAAACGTACAAAACAAGAGATTGGAGACATCAAGATTTTGGACGAATTTTTTAAGAATTTTCAAATTTTCAGAAAGGAGGTTCCATATCAGGTCCAAAACTACATACTCAGATCTTCACCAAACTTTGCAGGGATACATTGGATGTCAAGACACGTGGAAAAAACGTACAAAACAAGAGATTGGAGACATCAAGATTTTGGACGAATTTTTTAAGAATTTTCAAATTTTCAGAAAGGATGTTCCAGATAAGGTCAAAAACTACATACTCAGATCTTCACCAAACTTTGCAGGGATACATTGGATGTCAAGACACGTGGAAAAAACATACAAAACATAGGATTGGGGATATCAAGATTTTGGTCAAATTTTTTAAGAATTCTCAAATTTTCAGATAGGAGGTTCCCTATAAGGTCAAAAACTACATACTCAGATCTTCACCAAACATTGCAGGGATACATTGGATGTCAAGAAACGTGGAAAAAACGTACAAAACAAGAGATTGGAGACATCAAGATTTTGGACGAATTTTTGAAGAATTTTCAAATTTTCAGATAGGAGGTTCCAGATAAGGTCAAAAACTACATACTCAGATCTTCACCAAACGTTGCAGGGATACTTTGCATGTCAAGACACGTGGAAAAAACGTACAAAACAAGAGATTGGAGACATCAAGATTTTCGACGAATTTTTTAAGAATTTTCAAATTTTCAGAAAGGAGGCTCCATATAAGGTCAAAAACTACATACTCAGATCTTCACCAAACTTTGCAGGGATACATTGGATGTCAAGACACGTGGAAAAAACGTACAAAACAAGAGAGTGGAGACATCAAGATTTTGGACGAATTTTTGAAGAATTTTCAAATTTTCAGAAAGGAGGTTCCAGATAAGGTCAAAAACTACATACTCAGATCTTCACCAAACTTTGCAGGGATACATTGGATGTCAAGACACGTGGAAAAAACGTACAAAACAAGAGATTGGTGTCATCAAGATTTTGGACGGATTTTTTAGGAATTTTCAAATTTTCAGATGAGAGGTTCCAGATAAGGTCAAAAACTACATACTCAGATCTTCACCAAACTTTGCAGGGATACATTGGATGTGAAGACACGTGAAAAAAACGTACAAAACAAGAGATTGGAGACATCAAGATTTTGGACGAATTTTTTAAGAATTTTCAAATTTTCAGAAAGGATGTTCCAGATAAGGTCAAAAACGACATACTCAGATCTTCACCAAACTTTGCAGGGATACATTGGATGTCAAGACACGTGGAAAAAACGTACAAAACAAGAGATTGGAGACATCAAGATTTTGGACGATATTTTCAAGAATTCTCAAATTTTCAGATAGGAGGTTCCATATAAGGTAAAAAACTTCATACTCACGTCTTCACCAAACTTTGCATGGATACATTGGATGTCAAGACACGTGGAAAAAACATACAAAACATAGGATTGGAGACATCAAGATTTTGGTCGAATTTTTTAAGAATTTTCAAATTTTCAGAAAGGAGGTTCCATATAAGGTCAAAAACTACATACTCAGATCTTCACCAAACTTTGCAGGGATACATTGGATGTCAAGACACGTGGAAAAAAGTACAAAACAAGAGAGTGGAGACATCAAGATTTTAGACGGATTTTTTAGGAATTTTCAAATTTTCAGATGGGAGGTTCCATATAAGGTCAAAAACTACATACTCAGATCTTCACCAAACTTTGCAGGGATACATTGGATGTCAAGACACGTGGAAAAAACGTACAAAATAAAAGATTGGAGACATCAAGATTTTGGACGAATTTTTTAAGAATTTTCAAATTTTCAGAAAGGAGGTTCCATATCAGGTCCAAAACTACATACTCAGATCTTCACCAAACTTTGCAGGGATACATTGGATGTCAAGACACGTGGAAAAAACGTACAAAACAAGAGATTGGAGACATCAAGATTTTGGACGAATTTTTTAAGAATTTTCAAATTTTCAGAAAGGATGTTCCAGATAAGGTCAAAAACTACATACTCAGATCTTCACCAAACTTTGCAGGGATACATTGGATGTCAAGACACGTGGAAAAAACATACAAAACATAGGATTGGGGATATCAAGATTTTGGTCAAATTTTTTAAGAATTCTCAAATTTTCAGATAGGAGGTTCCATATAAGGTCAAAAACTACATACTCAGATCTTCACCAAACATTGCAGGGATACATTGGATGTCAAGAAACGTGGAAAAAACGTACAAAACAAGAGATTGGAGACATCAAGATTTTGGACGAATTTTTGAAGAATTTTCAAATTTTCAGATAGGAGGTTCCATATAAGGTCAAAAACTACATACTCAGATCTTCACCAAACTTTGCAGGGATACATTGGATGTCAAGACACGTGGAAAAAACGTACAAAACAAGAGATTGGAGACATCAAGATTTTGGACGATTTTTTTAAGAATTTTCAAACTTTCAGAAAGGATGTTCCAGATAAGGTCAAAAACGACATACTCAGATCTTCACCAAACTTTGCAGGGATACATTGGAAGTCAAGACACGTGGAAAAAACGTACAAAACAAGAGATTGAAGACATCAAGATTTTGGACGAATTTTTTAAAAATTTTCAAATTTTCAGATAGGAGGTTCCAGATAAGGTCAAAAACTACATACTCAGATCTTCACCAAACTTTGCAGGGATACATTGGATGTCAAGACACGTGGAAAAATCATACAAAACATAGGATTGGGGATATCAAGATTTTGGACGAATTTTTTAAGAATTTTCAAATTTTCAGATAGGAGGTTCCATATAAGGTTAAAAACTACATACTCAGATCTTCACCAAACATTGCAGGGATACATTGGATGTCAAGAAACGTGGAAAAAACGTACAAAACAAGAGATTGGAGACATCAAGATTTTGGACGAATTTTTTAAGAATTTTCAAATTTTCAGATAGGAGGTTCCAGATAAGGTCAAAAACTACATACTCAGATCTTCACCAAACGTTGCAGGGATACTTTGCATGTCAAGACACGTGGAAAAAACGTACAAAACAAGAGATTGGAAACATCAAGATTTTCGACGAATTTTTTAAGATTTTTCAAATTTTCAAATGGGAGGTTTCAGATAAGGTCAAAAACGACATACTCAGATCTTCACCAAACTTTGCATGGATACATTGGATGTCAAGACACGTGGAAAAAACATACAAAACATAGGATTGGGGACATCAAGATTTTGGACGAATTTTTTAAGAATTTTCAAATTTTCAGAAAGGAGGTTCCATATAAGGTCAAAAACTACATACTCAGATCTTCACCAAACTTTGCAGGGTTACATTGGATGTCAAGAAACGTGGAAAAAACGTACAAAACAAGAGATTGGAGACATCAAGATTTTGGATGAATTTTTTAAGAATTTTCAAATTTTCAGAAAGGAGGCTCCATATAAGGTCAAAAACTACATACTCAGATCTTCACCAAACTTTGCAGGGATACATTGGATGTCAAGACACGTGGAAAAAACGTACAAAACAAGAGATTGGAGACATCAAGATTTTGGACGAATTTTTGAGGAATTTTCAAATTTTCAGAAATGAGGTTCCAGATAAGGTCTAAAACTACATACTCAGATCTTCACCAAACTTTGCAGGGATACATTGGATGTCAAGACACGTGGAAAAAACATACAAAACATAGGATTGGGGACATGAAGATTTTGGTCAAATATTTTTAAGAATTTTCAAATTTTCAGATAAGAGGTTCCATATAAGGTCAAAAACTACATACTCAGATCTTCACCAAACATTGCAGGGATACATTGGATGTCAAGACACGTGGAAAAAACGTACAAAACAAGAGATTGAGGTCATCAAGATTTTGGACGGATTTTTTAGGAATTTTCAAATTTTCAGATGGTAGGTTCCAGATAAGGTCAAAAACTACATACTCAGATCTTTACCAAACTTTGCAGGGATACATTGGATGTCAAGACACGTGGAAAAAACGTACAAAACAAGAGATTGGAGACATCAAGATTTTGGACGAATTTTTCAAGAATTCTCAAATTTTCAGATAGGAGGTTCCATATAAGGTCAAAAACTACATACTCAGATCTTCACCAAACTTTGCATGGATACATTGGATGTCAAGACACGTGGAAAAACATACAAAACATAGGATTGGAGACATCAAGATTTTGGTCGAATTTTTTAAGAATTTTCAAATTTTCAGAAAGGAGGTTCCATATAAGGTCAAAAACTACATACTCAGATCTTCACCAAACTTTGCAGGGATACATTGGATGTCAAGACACGTGGAAAAAAAGTACAAAACAAGAGAGTGGAGACATCAAGATTTTAGACGAATTTTTTAGGAATTTTCAAATTTTCAGATGGGAGGTTCCATATAAGGTCAAAAACTACATACTCAGATCTTCACCAAACTTTGCAGGGATACATTGGATGTCAAGACACGTGGAAAAAACGTACAAAACAAGAGATTGGAGACATCAAGATTTTGGACGAATTTTTTAAGAATTTTCAAATTTTCAGAAAGGATGTTCCAGATAAGGTCAAAAACGACATACTCAGATCTTCACCAAACTTTCCAGGGATACATTGGATGTCAAGACACGTGGAAAAAACGTACAAAACAAGAGATTGGAGACATCAAGATTTTGGACGAATTTTTTAAGAATTTTCAAATTTTCAGAAAGGATGTTCCAGATAAGGTCAAAAACGACATACTCAGATCTTCACCAAACTTTGCAGGGATACATTGGAGGTCAAGACACGTGGAAAAAACGTACAAAACAAGAGATTGAAGACAGCAAGATTTTGGACGAATTTTTTAAAAATTTTCAAATTTTCAGATAGGAGGTTCCAGATAAGGTCAAAAACTACATACTCAGATCTCCACTAAAATTTGCAGCGATACATTGGATGTCAAGACACGTGGAAAAAACATACAAAACATAGGATTGGGGATATCAAGATTTTGGTCAAATTTTTTAAGAATTCTCAAATTTTCAGATAGGAGGTTCCATATAAGGTCAAAAACTACATACTCAGATCTTCACCAAACATTGCAGGGATACATTGGATGTCAAGACACGTGGAAAAAACGTACAAAACAAGAGATTGAGGTCATCAAGATTTTGGACGGATTTTTTAGGAATTTTCAAATTTTCAGATGGTAGGTTCCAGATAAGGTCAAAAACTACATACTCAGATCTTCACCAAACTTTGCAGGGATACATTGGATGTCAAGACACGTGGAAAAAACGTACAAAACAAGAGATTGGAGACATCAAGATTTTGGACGAATTTTTCAAGAATTCTCAAATTTTCAGATAGGAGGTTCCATATAAGGTCAAAAACTACATACCCAGATCTTCACCAAACTTTGCAGGGATACATTGGATGTCAAGACACGTGGAAAAAAAGTACAAAACAAGAGAGTGGAGACATCAAGATTTTAGACGAATTTTTTAGGAATTTTCAAATTTTCAGATGGGAGGTTCCATATAAGGTCAAAAACTACATACTCAGATCTTCACCAAACTTTGCAGGGATACATTGGATGTCAAGACACGTGGAAAAAACGTACAAAACAAGAGATTGGAGACATCAAGATTTTGGACGAATTTTTTAAGAATTTTCAAATTTTCAGAAATGAGGTTCCAGATAAGGTCAAAAACGACATACTCAGATCTTCACCAAACTTTGCAGGGATACATTGGATGTCAAGACACGTGGAAAAAACGTACAAAACAAGAGATTGGAGACATCAAGATTTTGGACGAATTTTTTAAGAATTTTCAAATTTTCAGAAAGGATGTTCCAGATAAGGTCAAAAACGACATACTCAGATCTTCACCAAACTTTGCAGGGATACATTGGAGGTCAAGACACGTGGAAAAAACGTACAAAACAAGAGATTGAAGACATCAAGATTTTGGACGAATTTTTTAAAAATTTTCAAATTTTCAGATAGGAGGTTCCAGATAAGGTCAAAAACTACATACTCAGATCTCCACTAAAATTTGCAGCGATACATTGGATGTCAAGACACGTGGAAAAAACATACAAAACATAGGATTGTGGATATCAAGATTTTGGTCAAATTTTTTAAGAATTCTCAAATTTTCAGATAGGAGGTTCCATATAAGGTCAAAAACTACATACTCAGATCTTCACCAAACATTGCAGGGATACATTGGATGTCAAGAAACGTGGAAAAAACGTACAAAACAAGAGATTGGAGACATCAAGATTTTGGACGAATTTTTTAAGAATTTTCAAATTTTCAGATAGGAGGTTCCAGATAAGGTCAAAAACTACATACTCAGATCTTCACCAAACGTTGCAGGGATACTTTGCATGTCAAGACACGTGGAAAAAACGTACAAAACAAGAGATTGGAGACATCAAGATTTTCGACGAATTTTTTAAGAATTTTCAAATTTTCAGAAAGGAGGCTCCATATAAGGTCAAAAACTACATACTCAGATCTTCACCAAACTTTGCAGGGATACATTGGATGTCAAGACACGTGGAAAAAACGTACAAAACAAGAGAGTGGAGACATCAAGATTTTGGACGAATTTTTGAAGAATTTTCAAATTTTCATAAAGGAGGTTCCAGATAAGGTCAAAAACTACATACTCAGATCTTCACCAAACTTTGCAGGGATACATTGGATGTCAAGACACGTGGAAAAAACGTACAAAACAAGAGATTGGTGTCATCAAGATTTTGGACGGATTTTTTAGGAATTTTCAAATTTTCAGATGAGAGGTTCCAGATAAGGTCAAAAACTACATACTCAGATCTTCACCAAACGTTGCAGGGATACTTTGCATGTCAAGACACGTGGAAAAAACGTACAAAACAAGAGATTGGAGACATCAAGATTTTCGACGAATTTTTTAAGAATTTTCAAATTTTCAGAAAGGAGGCTCCATATAAGGTCAAAAACTACATACTCAGATCTTCACCAAACTTTGCAGGGATACATTGGATGTCAAGACACGTGGAAAAAACGTACAAAACAAGAGAGTGGAGACATCAAGATTTTGGACGAATTTTTGAAGAATTTTCAAATTTTCATAAAGGAGGTTCCAGATAAGGTCAAAAACTACATACTCAGATCTTCACCAAACTTTGCAGGGATACATTGGATGTCAAGACACGTGGAAAAAACGTACAAAACAAGAGATTGGTGTCATCAAGATTTTGGACGGATTTTTTAGGAATTTTCAAATTTTCAGATGAGAGGTTCCAGATAAGGTCAAAAACGACATACTCAGATCTTCACCAAACTTTCCAGGGATACATTGGATGTCAAGACACGTGGAAAAAACGTACAAAACAAGAGATTGGAGACATCAAGATTTTGGACGAATTTTTTAAGAATTTTCAAATTTTCAGAAAGGATGTTCCAGATAAGGTCAAAAACGACATACTCAGATCTTCACCAAACTTTGCAGGGATACATTGGAGGTCAAGACACGTGGAAAAAACGTACAAAACAAGAGATTGAAGACAGCAAGATTTTGGACGAATTTTTTAAAAATTTTCAAATTTTCAGATAGGAGGTTCCAGATAAGGTCAAAAACTACATACTCAGATCTCCACTAAAATTTGCAGCGATACATTGGATGTCAAGACACGTGGAAAAAACATGCAAAACATAGGATTGGGGATATCAAGATTTTGGTCAAATTTTTTAAGAATTCTCAAATTTTCAGATAGGAGGTTCCATATAAGGTCAAAAACTACATACTCAGATCTTCACCAAACATTGCAGGGATACATTGGATGTCAAGACACGTGGAAAAAACGTACAAAACAAGAGATTGAGGTCATCAAGATTTTGGACGGATTTTTTAGGAATTTTCAAATTTTCAGATGGTAGGTTCCAGATAAGGTCAAAAACTACATACTCAGATCTTCACCAAACTTTGCAGGGATACATTGGATGTCAAGACACGTGGAAAAAACGTACAAAACAAGAGATTGGAGACATCAAGATTTTGGACGAATTTTTCAAGAATTCTCAAATTTTCAGATAGGAGGTTCCATATAAGGTCAAAAACTACATACCCAGATCTTCACCAAACTTTGCAGGGATACATTGGATGTCAAGACACGTGGAAAAAAAGTACAAAACAAGAGAGTGGAGACATCAAGATTTTAGACGAATTTTTTAGGAATTTTCAAATTTTCAGATGGGAGGTTCCATATAAGGTCAAAAACTACATACTCAGATCTTCACCAAACTTTGCAGGGATACATTGGATGTCAAGACACGTGGAAAAAAAGTACAAAACAAGAGAGTGGAGACATCAAGATTTTAGACGAATTTTTTAGGAATTTTCAAATTTTCAGATGGGAGGTTCCATATAAGGTCAAAAACTACATACTCAGATCTTCACCAAACTTTGCAGGGATACATTGGATGTCAAGACACGTGGAAAAAACGTACAAAACAAGAGATTGGAGACATCAAGATTTTGGACGAATTTTTTAAGAATTTTCAAATTTTCAGAAATGAGGTTCCAGATAAGGTCAAAAACGACATACTCAGATCTTCACCAAACTTTGCAGGGATACATTGGATGTCAAGACACGTGGAAAAAACGTACAAAACAAGAGATTGGAGACATCAAGATTTTGGACGAATTTTTTAAGAATTTTCAAATTTTCAGAAAGGATGTTCCAGATAAGGTCAAAAACGACATACTCAGATCTTCACCAAACTTTGCAGGGATACATTGGAGGTCAAGACACGTGGAAAAAACGTACAAAACAAGAGATTGAAGACATCAAGATTTTGGACGAATTTTTTAAAAATTTTCAAATTTTCAGATAGGAGGTTCCAGATAAGGTCAAAAACTACATACTCAGATCTCCACTAAAATTTGCAGCGATACATTGGATGTCAAGACACGTGGAAAAAACATACAAAACATAGGATTGGGGATATCAAGATTTTGGTCAAATTTTTTAAGAATTCTCAAATTTTCAGATAGGAGGTTCCATATAAGGTCAAAAACTACATACTCAGATCTTCACCAAACATTGCAGGGATACATTGGATGTCAAGAAACGTGGAAAAAACGTACAAAACAAGAGATTGGAGACATCAAGATTTTGGACGAATTTTTTAAGAATTTTCAAATTTTCAGATAGGAGGTTCCAGATAAGGTCAAAAACTACATACTCAGATCTTCACCAAACGTTGCAGGGATACTTTGCATGTCAAGACACGTGGAAAAAACGTACAAAACAAGAGATTGGAGACATCAAGATTTTCGACGAATTTTTTAAGAATTTTCAAATTTTCAGAAAGGAGGCTCCATATAAGGTCAAAAACTACATACTCAGATCTTCACCAAACTTTGCAGGGATACATTGGATGTCAAGACACGTGGAAAAAACGTACAAAACAAGAGAGTGGAGACATCAAGATTTTGGACGAATTTTTGAAGAATTTTCAAATTTTCATAAAGGAGGTTCCAGATAAGGTCAAAAACTACATACTCAGATCTTCACCAAACTTTGCAGGGATACATTGGATGTCAAGACACGTGGAAAAAACGTACAAAACAAGAGATTGGTGTCATCAAGATTTTGGACGGATTTTTTAGGAATTTTCAAATTTTCAGATGAGAGGTTCCAGATAAGGTCAAAAACTACATACTCAGATCTTCACCAAACTTTGCAGGGATACATTGGATGTGAAGACACGTGAAAAAAACGTACAAAACAAGAGATTGGAGACATCAAGATTTTGGACGAATTTTTTAAGAATTTTCAAATTTTCAGAAAGGATGTTCCAGATAAGGTCAAAAACGACATACTCAGATCTTCACCAAACTTTGCAGGGATACATTGGATGTCAAGACACGTGGAAAAAACGTACAAAACAAGAGATTGGAGACATCAAGATTTTGGACGATATTTTCAAGAATTCTCAAATTTTCAGATAGGAGGTTCCATATAAGGTAAAAAACTACATACTCAGATCTTCACCAAACTTTGCATGGATACATTGGATGTCAAGACACGTGGAAAAAACATACAAAACATAGGATTGGAGACATCAAGATTTTGGTCGAATTTTTTAAGAATTTTCAAATTTTCAGAAAGGAGGTTCCATATAAGGTCAAAAACTACATACTCAGATCTTCACCAAACTTTGCAGGGATACATTGGATGTCAAGACACGTGGAAAAAAAGTACAAAACAAGAGAGTGGAGACATCAAGATTTTAGACGGATTTTTTAGGAATTTTCAAATTTTCAGATGGGAGGTTCCATATAAGGTCAAAAACTACATACTCAGATCTTCACCAAACTTTGCAGGGATACATTGGATGTCAAGACACGTGGAAAAAACGTACAAAACAAGAGATTGGAGACATCAAGATTTTGGACGAATTTTTTAAGAATTTTCAAATTTTCAGAAAGGAGGTTCCATATCAGGTCCAAAACTACATACTCAGATCTTCACCAAACTTTGCAGGGATACATTGGATGTCAAGACACGTGGAAAAAACGTACAAAACAAGAGATTGGAGACATCAAGATTTTGGACGATTTTTTTAAGAATTTTCAAATTTTCAGAAAGGATGTTCCAGATAAGGTCAAAAACTACATACTCAGATCTTCACCAAACTTTGCAGGGATACATTGGATGTCAAGACACGTGGAAAAAACATACAAAACATAGGATTGGGGATATCAAGATTTTGGTCAAATTTTTTAAGAATTCTCAAATTTTCAGATAGGAGGTTCCATATAAGGTCAAAAACTACATACTCAGATCTTCACCAAACATTGCAGGGATACATTGGATGTCAAGAAACGTGGAAAAAACGTACAAAACAAGAGATTGGAGACATCAAGATTTTGGACGAATTTTTGAAGAATTTTCAAATTTTCAGATAGGAGGTTCCATATAAGGTCAAAAACTACATACTCAGATCTTCACCAAACTTTGCAGGGATACATTGGATGTCAAGACACGTGGAAAAAACGTACAAAACAAG
Organism: Lepisma saccharinum; assembly: GCF_977018435.1. NCBI lineage: Eukaryota > Metazoa > Arthropoda > Insecta > Zygentoma > Lepismatidae > Lepisma > Lepisma saccharinum. Next base: position 153,182 of record NW_028143195.1, read on the forward strand.
AGATTGGAGACATCAAGATTTTGGACGATTTTTTTAAGAATTTTCAAACTTTCAGAAAGGATGTTCCAGATAAGGTCAAAAACGACATACTCAGATCTTCACCAAACTTTGCAGGGATACATTGGAAGTCAAGACACGTGGAAAAAACGTACAAAACAAGAGATTGAAGACATCAAGATTTTGGACGAATTTTTTAAAAATTTTCAAATTTTCAGATAGGAGGTTCCAGATAAAGTCAAAAACTACATACTCAGATCTTCACCAAACTTTGCAGGGATACATTGGATGTCAAGACACGTGGAAAAAACATACAAAACATAGGATTGGGGATATCAAGATTTTGGACGAATTTTTTAAGAATTTTCAAATTTTCAGATAGGAGGTTCCATATAAGGTCAAAAACTACATACTCAGATCTTCACCAAACATTGCAGGGATACATTGGATGTCAAGAAACGTGGAAAAAACGTACAAAACAAGAGATTGGAGACATCAAGATTTTGGACGAATTTTTTAAGAATTTTCAAATTTTCAGATAGGAGGTTCCAGATAAGGTCAAAAACTACATACTCAGATCTTCACCAAACGTTGCAGGGATACTTTGCATGTCAAGACACGTGGAAAAAACGTACAAAACAAGAGATTGGAGACATCAAGATTTTCGACGAATTTTTTAAGATTTTTCAAATTTTCAAATGGGAGGTTTCAGATAAGGTCAAAAACGACATACTCAGATCTTCACCAAACTTTGCATGGATACATTGGATGTCAAGACACGTGGAAAAAACATACAAAACATAGGATTGGGGACATCAAGATTTTGGACGAATTTTTTAAGAATTTTCAAATTTTCAGAAAGGAGGTTCCATATAAGGTCAAAAACTACATACTCAGATCTTCACCAAACTTTGCAGGGATACATTGGATGTCAAGAAACGTGGAAAAAACGTACAAAACAAGAGATTGGAGACATCAAGATTTTGGATGAATTTTTTAAGAATTTTCAAATTTTCAGAAAGGAGGCTCCATATAAGGTCAAAAACTACATACTCAGATCTTCACCAAACTTTGCAGGGATACATTGGATGTCAAGACACGTGGAAAAAACGTACAAAACAAGAGATTGGAGACATCAAGATTTTGGACGAATTTTTGAGGAATTTTCAAATTTTCAGAAATGAGGTTCCAGATAAGGTCTAAAACTACATACTCAGATCTTCACCAAACTTTGCAGGGATACATTGGATGTCAAGACACGTGGAAAAAACATACAAAACATAGGATTGGGGACATCAAGATTTTGGTCAAATATTTTTAAGAATTTTCAAATTTTCAGATAAGAGGTTCCATATAAGGTCAAAAACTACATACTCAGATCTTCACCAAACATTGCAGGGATACATTGGATGTCAAGACACGTGGAAAAAACGTACAAAACAAGAGATTGAGGTCATCATGATTTTGGACGGATTTTTTAGGAATTTTCAAATTTTCAGATGGTAGGTTCCATATAAGGTCAAAAACTACATACTCAGATCTTTACCAAACTTTGCAGGGATACATTGGATGTCAAGACACGTGGAAAAAACGTACAAAACAAGAGATTGGAGACATCAAGATTTTGGACGAATTTTTCAAGAATTCTCAAATTTTCAGATAGGAGGTTCCATATAAGGTCAAAAACTACATACTCAGATCTTCACCAAACTTTGCATGGATACATTGGATGTCAAGACACGTGGAAAAACATACAAAACATAGGATTGGAGACATCAAGATTTTGGTCGAATTTTTTAAGAATTTTCAAATTTTCAGAAAGGAGGTTCCATATAAGGTCAAAAACTACATACTCAGATCTTCACCAAACTTTGCAGGGATACATTGGATGTCAAGACACGTGGAAAAAAAGTACAAAACAAGAGAGTGGAGACATCAAGATTTTAGACGAATTTTTTAGGAATTTTCAAATTTTCAGATGGGAGGTTCCATATAAGGTCAAAAACTACATACTCAGATCTTCACCAAACTTTGCAGGGATACATTGGATGTCAAGACACGTGGAAAAAACGTACAAAACAAGAGATTGGAGACATCAAGATTTTGGACGAATTTTTTAAAAATTTTCAAATTTTCAGATAGGAGGTTCCAGATAAGGTCAAAAACGACATACTCAGATCTTCACCAAACTTTGCATGGATACATTGGATGTCAAGACACGTGTAAAAAACGTACAAAACAAGAGATTGGGGACATCAAGATTTTGGACGAATTTTTGAAGAATTTTCAAATTTTCAGAAAGGAGGTTCCATATAAGTTCAAAAACTACATACTCAGATCTTCACCAAACTTTGCAGAGATACATTGGATGTCAAGACACGTGGAAAAAACGTACAAAACAAGAGATTGGAGACATCAAGATTTTGGACGAATTTTTTAAGAATTTTCAAATTTTCAGAAAGGATGTTCCACATAAGGTCAAAAACGACATACTCAGATCTTCACCAAACTTTGCAGGGATACATTGGAGGTCAAGACACGTGGAAAAAACGTACAAAACAAGAGATTGGAGACATCAAGATTTTGGACGAATTTTTGAAGAATTTTCAAATTTTCAGAAAGGAGGTTCCAGATAAGGTCAAAAACTACATACTCAGATCTTCACCAAACTTTGCAGGGATACATTGGATGTCAAGACACGTGGAAAAAACGTACAAAACATGAGATTGGTGTCATCAAGATTTTGGACGGATTTTTTAGGAATTTTCAAATTTTCAGATGAGAGGTTCCAGATAAGGTCAAAAACTACATACTCAGATCTTCACCAAACTTTGCAGGGATACATTGGATGTGAAGACACGTGAAAAAAACGTACAAAACAAGAGATTGGAGACATCAAGATTTTGGACGAATTTTTTAAGAATTTTCAAATTTTCAGAAAGGATGTTCCAGATAAGGTCAAAAACGACATACTCAGATCTTCACCAAACTTTGCAGGGATACATTGGATGTCAAGACACGTGGAAAAAACGTACAAAACAAGAGATTGGAGACATCAAGATTTTGGACGATATTTTCAAGAATTCTCAAATTTTCAGATAGGAGGCTCCATATAAGGTAAAAAACTACATACTCAGATCTTCACCAAACTTTGCATGGATACATTGGATGTCAAGACACGTGGAAAAAACATACAAAACATAGGATTGGAGACATCAAGATTTGGGTCGAATTTTTTAAGAATTTTCAAATTTTCAGAAAGGAGGTTCCATATAAGGTCAAAAACTACATACTCAGATCTTCACCAAACTTTGCAGGGATACATTGGATGTCAAGACACGTGGAAAAAAAGTACAAAACAAGAGAGTGGAGACATCAAGATTTTAGACGGATTTTTTAGGAATTTTCAAATTTTCAGATGGGAGGTTCCATATAAGGTCAAAAACTACATACTCAGATCTTCACCAAACTTTGCAGGGATACATTGGATGTCAAGACACGTGGAAAAAACGTACAAAACAAGAGATTGGAGACATCAAGATTTTGGACGAATTTTTTAAGAATTTTCAAATTTTCAGAAAGGAGGTTCCATATCAGGTCCAAAACTACATACTCAGATCTTCACCAAACTTTGCAGGGATACATTGGATGTCAAGACACGTGGAAAAAACGTACAAAACAAGAGATTGGAGACATCAAGATTTTGGACGAATTTTTTAAGAATTTTCAAATTTTCAGAAAGGATGTTCCAGATAAGGTCAAAAACTACATACTCAGATCTTCACCAAACTTTGCAGGGATACATTGGATGTCAAGACACGTGGAAAAAACATACAAAACATAGGATTGGGGATATCAAGATTTTGGTCAAATTTTTTAAGAATTCTCAAATTTTCAGATAGGAGGTTCCAGATAAGGTCAAAAACTACATACTCAGATCGTCACCAAACATTGCAGGGATACATTGGATGTCAAGAAACGTGGAAAAAACGTACAAAACAAGAGATTGGAGACATCAAGATTTTGGACGAATTTTTGAAGAATTTTCAAATATTCAGATAGGAGGTTCCATATAAGGTCAAAAACTACATACTCAGATCTTCACCAAACTTTGCAGGGATACATTGGATGTCAAGACACGTGGAAAAAACGTACAAAACAAGAGATTGGAGACATCAAGATTTTGGACGATTTTTTTAAGAATTTTCAAACTTTCAGAAAGGATGTTCCAGATAAGGTAAAAAACGACATACTCAGATCTTCACCAAACTTTGCAGGGATACATTGGAAGTCAAGACACGTGGAAAAAACGTACAAAACAAGAGATTGAAGACATCAAGATTTTGGACGAATTTTTTAAAAATTTTCAAATTTTCAGATAGGAGGTTCCAGATAAGGTCAAAAACTACATACTCAGATCTTCACCAAACTTTGCAGGGATACATTGGATGTCAAGACACGTGGAAAAAACATACAAAACATAGGATTGGGGATATCAAGATTTTGGACGAATTTTTTAAGAATTTTCAAATTTTCAGATAGGAGGTTCCATATAAGGTCAAAAACTACATACTCAGATCTTCACCAAACATTGCAGGGATACATTGGATGTCAAGAAACGTGGAAAAAACGTACAAAACAAGAGATTGGAGACATCAAGATTTTGGACGAATTTTTTAAGAATTTTCAAATTTTCAGATAGGAGGTTCCAGATAAGGTCAAAAACTACATACTCAGATCTTCACCAAACGTTGCAGGGATACTTTGCATGTCAAGACACGTGGAAAAAACGTACAAAACAAGAGATTGGAGACATCAAGATTTTCGACGAATTTTTTAAGATTTTTCAAATTTTCAAATGGGAGGTTTCAGATAAGGTCAAACACGACATACTCAGATCTTCACCAAACTTTGCATGGATACATTGGATGTCAAGACACGTGGAAAAAACATACAAAACATAGGATTGGGGACATCAAGATTTTGGACGAATTTTTTAAGAATTTTCAAATTTTCAGAAAGGAGGTTCCATATAAGGTCAAAAACTACATACTCAGATCTTCACCAAACTTTGCAGGGATACATTGGATGTCAAGAAACGTGGAAAAAACGTACAAAACAAGAGATTGGAGACATCAAGATTTTGGATGAATTTTTTAAGAATTTTCAAATTTTCAGAAAGGAGGCTCCATATAAGGTCAAAAACTACATACTCAGATCTTCACCAAACTTTGCAGGGATACATTGGATGTCAAGACACGTGGAAAAAACGTACAAAACAAGAGATTGGAGACATCAAGATTTTGGACGAATTTTTGAGGAATTTTCAAATTTTCAGAAATGAGGTTCCAGATAAGGTCTAAAACTACATACTCAGATCTTCACCAAACTTTGCAGGGATACATTGGATGTCAAGACACGTGGAAAAAACATACAAAACATAGGATTGGGGACATCAAGATTTTGGTCAAATATTTTTAAGAATTTTCAAATTTTCAGATAAGAGGTTCCATATAAGGTCAAAAACTACATACTCAGATCTTCACCAAACATTGCAGGGATTCATTGGATGTCAAGACACGTGGAAAAAACGTACAAAACAAGAGATTGAGGTCATCAAGATTTTGGACGGATTTTTTAGGAATTTTCAAATTTTCAGATGGTAGGTTCCAGATAAGGTCAAAAACTACATACTCAGATCTTTACCAAACTTTGCAGGGATACATTGGATGTCAAGACACGTGTAAAAAACGTACAAAACAAGAGATTGGGGACATCAAGATTTTGGACGAATTTTTTAAGAATTTTCAAATTTTCAGAAAGGAGGTTCCATATATGTTCAAAAACTACATACTCAGATCTTCACCAAACTTTGCAGGGATACATTGGATGTCAAGACACGTGGAAAAAACGTACAAAACAAGAGATTGGAGACATCAAGATTTTGGACGAATTTTTTAAGAATTTTCAAATTTTCAGAAAGGATGTTCCACATAAGGTCAAAAACGACATACTCAGATCTTCACCAAACTTTGCAGGGATACATTGGAGGTCAAGACACGTGGAAAAAACGTACAAAACAAGAGATTGAAGACATCAAGATTTTGGACGAATTTTTTAAAAATTTTCAAATTTTCAGATAGGAGGTTCCAGATAAGGTCAAAAACGACATACTCAGATCTTCACCAAACTTTGCATGGATACATTGGATGTCAAGACACGTGTAAAAAACGTACAAAACAAGAGATTGGGGACATCAAGATTTTGGACGAATTTTTGAAGAATTTTCAAATTTTCAGAAAGGAGGTTCCATATAAGTTCAAAAACTACATACTCAGATCTTCACCAAACTTTGCAGAGATACATTGGATGTCAAGACACGTGGAAAAAACGTACAAAACAAGAGATTGGAGACATCAAGATTTTGGACGAATTTTTTAAGAATTTTCAAATTTTCAGAAAGGATGTTCCACATAAGGTCAAAGACGACATACTCAGATCTTCACCAAACTTTGCAGGGATACATTGGAGGTCAAGACACGTGGAAAAAACGTACAAAACAAGAGATTGGAGACATCAAGATTTTGGACGAATTTTTGAAGAATTTTCAAATTTTCAGAAAGGAGGTTCCAGATAAGGTCAAAAACTACATACTCAGATCTTCACCAAACTTTGCAGGGATACATTGGATGTCAAGACACGTGGAAAAAACGTACAAAACAAGAGATTGGTGTCATCAAGATTTTGGACGGATTTTTTAGGAATTTTCAAATTTTCAGATGAGAGGTTCCAGATAAGGTCAAAAACTACATACTCAGATCTTCACCAAACTTTGCAGGGATACATTGGATGTGAAGACACGTGAAAAAAACGTACAAAACAAGAGATTGGAGACATCAAGATTTTGGACGAATTTTTTAAGAATTTTCAAATTTTCAGAAAGGATGTTCCAGATAAGGTCAAAAACGACATACTCAGATCTTCACCAAACTTTGCAGGGATACATTGGATGTCAAGACACGTGGAAAAAACGTACAAAACAAGAGATTGGAGACATCAAGATTTTGGACGATATTTTCAAGAATTCTCAAATTTTCAGATAGGAGGCTCCATATAAGGTAAAAAACTACATACTCAGATCTTCACCAAACTTTGCATGGATACATTGGATGTCAAGACACGTGGAAAAAACATACAAAACATAGGATTGGAGACATCAAGATTTGGGTCGAATTTTTTAAGAATTTTCAAATTTTCAGAAAGGAGGTTCCATATAAGGTCAAAAACTACATACTCAGATCTTCACCAAACTTTGCAGGGATACATTGGATGTCAAGACACGTGGAAAAAAAGTACAAAACAAGAGAGTGGAGACATCAAGATTTTAGACGGATTTTTTAGGAATTTTCAAATTTTCAGATGGGAGGTTCCATATAAGGTCAAAAACTACATACTCAGATCTTCACCAAACTCTGCAGGGATACATTGGATGTCAAGACACGTGGAAAAAACGTACAAAACAAGAGATTGGAGACATCAAGATTTTGGACGAATTTTTTAAGAATTTTCAAATTTTCAGAAAGGAGGTTCCATATCAGGTCCAAAACTACATACTCAGATCTTCACCAAACTTTGCAGGGATACATTGGATGTCAAGACACGTGGAAAAAACGTACAAAACAAGAGATTGGAGACATCAAGATTTTGGACGAATTTTTTAAGAATTTTCAAATTTTCAGAAAGGATGTTCCAGATAAGGTCAAAAACTACATACTCAGATCTTCACCAAACTTTGCAGGGATACATTGGATGTCAAGACACGTGGAAAAAACATACAAAACATAGGATTGGGGATATCAAGATTTTGGTCAAATTTTTTAAGAATTCTCAAATTTTCAGATAGGAGGTTCCAGATAAGGTCAAAAACTACATACTCAGATCGTCACCAAACATTGCAGGGATACATTGGATGTCAAGAAACGTGGAAAAAACGTACAAAACAAGAGATTGGAGACATCAAGATTTTGGACGAATTTTTGAAGAATTTTCAAATTTTCAGATAGGAGGTTCCATATAAGGTCAAAAACTACATACTCAGATCTTCACCAAACTTTGCAGGGATACATTGGATGTCAAGACACGTGGAAAAAACGTACAAAACAAGAGATTGGAGACATCAAGATTTTGGACGATTTTTTTAAGAATTTTCAAACTTTCAGAAAGGATGTTCCAGATAAGGTCAAAAACGACATACTCAGATCTTCACCAAACTTTGCAGGGATACATTGGAAGTCAAGACACGTGGAAAAAACGTACAAAACAAGAGATTGAAGACATCAATATTTTGGACGAATTTTTTAAAAATTTTCAAATTTTCAGATAGGAGGTTCCAGATAAGGTCAAAAACTACATACTCAGATCTCCACTAAAATTTGCAGCGATACATTGGATGTCAAGACACGTGGAAAAAACATACAAAACATAGGATTGGAAATATCAAGATTTTGGTCAAATTTTTTAAGAATTCTCAAATTTTCAGATAGGAGGTTCCATATAAGGTCAAAAACTACATACTCAGATCTACACCAAACATTGCAGGTATACATTGGATGTCAAGAAACGTGGAAAAAACGTACAAAACAAGAGATTGGAGACATCAAGATTTTGGACGAATTTTTTAAGAATTTTCAAATTTTCAGATAGGAGGTTCCAGATAAGGTCAAATACTACATACTCAGATCTTCACCAAACGTTGCAGGGATACTTTGCATGTCAAGACACGTGGAAAAAACGTACAAAACAAGAGATTGGAGACATCAAGATTTTCGACGAATTTTTGAAGAATTTTCAAATTTTCAGATGGGAGGTTCCAGATAAGGTCAAAAACGACATACTCAGATCTTCACCAAACTTTGCATGGATACATTGGATGTCAAGACACGTGTAAAAAACGTACAAAACAAGAGATTGGGGACATCAAGATTTTGGACGAATTTTTTAAGAATTTTCAAATTTTCAGAAAGGAGGTTCCATATAAGTTCAAAAACTACATACTCAGATCTTCACCAAACTTTGCAGGGATACATTGGATGTCAAGACACGTGGAAAAAACGTACAAAATAAGAGATTGGAGACATCAAGATTTTGGACGAATTTTTTAAGAATTTTCAAATTTTCAGAAAGGATGTTCCACATAAGGTCAAAAACGACATACTCAGATCTTCACCAAACTTTGCATGGATACATTGGAGGTCAAGACACGTGGAAAAAACGTACAAAACAAGAGATTGAAGACATCAAGATTTTGGACGAATTTTTTAAAAATTTTCAAATTTTCAGATAGGAGGTTCCAGATAAGGTCAAAAACTACATACTCAGATCTCCACTAAAATTTGCAGCGATACATTGGATGTCAAGACACGTGGAAAAAACATACAAAACATAGGATTGGAAATATCAAGATTTTGGTCAAATTTTTTAAGAATTCTCAAATTTTCAGATAGGAGGTTCCATATAAGGTCAAAAACTACATACTCAGATCTACACCAAACATTGCAGGTATACATTGGATGTCAAGAAACGTGGAAAAAACGTACAAAACAAGAGATTGGAGACATCAAGATTTTGGACGAATTTTTTAAGAATTTTCAAATTTTCAGATAGGAGGTTCCAGATAAGGTCAAATACTACATACTCAGATCTTCACCAAACGTTGCAGGGATACTTTGCATGTCAAGACACGTGGAAAAAACGTACAAAACAAGAGATTGGAGACATCAAGATTTTGGACGGATTTTTTAGGAATTTTCAAATTTTCAGATGAGAGGTTCCAGATAAGGTCAAAAACTACATACTCAGATCTTCACCAAACTTTGCAGGGATACATTGGATGTGAAGACACGTGGAAAAAACGTACAAAACAAGAGATTGGAGACATCAAGATTTTGGACGAATTTTTGAGGAATTTTCAAATTTTCAGAAATGAGGTTCCATATAAGGTCAAAAACTACATACTCAGATCTTCACCAAACATTGCAGGGATACATTGGATGTCAAGACACGTGGAAAAAACGTACAAAACAAGAGATTGAGGTCATCAAGATTTTGGACGGATTTTTTAGGAATTTTCAAATTTTCAGAAAGGAGGTTCCAGATAAGGTCAAAAACTACATACTCAGATCTTCACCAAACTTTGCAGGGATACATTGGATGTCAAGACACGTGGAAAAAACGTACAAAACAAGAGATTGGTGTCATCAAGATTTTGGACGGATTTTTTAGGAATTTTCAAATTTTCAGATGAGAGGTTCCAGATAAGGTCAAAAACTACATACTCAGATCTTCACCAAACTTTGCAGGGATACATTGGATGTGAAGACACGTGAAAAAAACGTACAAAACAAGAGATTGGAGACATCAAGATTTTGGACGAATTTTTTAAGAATTTTCAAATTTTCAGAAAGGATGTTCCAGATAAGGTCAAAAACGACATACTCAGATCTTCACCAAACTTTGCAGGGATACATTGGATGTCAAGACACGTGGAAAAAACGTACAAAACAAGAGATTGGAGACATCAAGATTTTGGACGATATTTTCAAGAATTCTCAAATTTTCAGATAGGAGGCTCCATATAAGGTAAAAAACTACATACTCAGATCTTCACCAAACTTTGCATGGATACATTGGATGTCAAGACACGTGGAAAAAACATACAAAACATAGGATTGGAGACATCAAGATTTGGGTCGAATTTTTTAAGAATTTTCAAATTTTCAGAAAGGAGGTTCCATATAAGGTCAAAAACTACATACTCAGATCTTCACCAAACTTTGCAGGGATACATTGGATGTCAAGACACGTGGAAAAAAAGTACAAAACAAGAGAGTGGAGACATCAAGATTTTAGACGGATTTTTTAGGAATTTTCAAATTTTCAGATGGGAGGTTCCATATAAGGTCAAAAACTACATACTCAGATCTTCACCAAACTTTGCAGGTATACATTGGATGTCAAGACACGTGGAAAAAACGTACAAAACAAGAGATTGGAGACATCAAGATTTTGGACGAATTTTTTAAGAATTTTCAAATTTTCAGAAAGGAGGTTCCATATCAGGTCCAAAACTACATACTCAGATCTTCACCAAACTTTGCAGGGATACATTGGATGTCAAGACACGTGGAAAAAACGTAAAAAACAAGAGATTGGAGACATCAAGATTTTGGACGAATTTTTTAAGAATTTTCAAATTTTCAGAAAGGATGTTCCAGATAAGGTCAAAAACTACATACTCAGATCTTCACCAAACTTTGCAGGGATACATTGGATGTCAAGACACGTGGAAAAAACACAAAACATAGGATTGGGGATATCAAGATTTTGGTCAAATTTTTTAAGAATTCTCAAATTTTCAGATAGGAGGTTCCAGATAAGGTCAAAAACTACATACTCAGATCGTCACCAAACATTGCAGGGATACATTGGATGTCAAGAAACGTGGAAAAAACGTACAAAACAAGAGATTGGAGACATCAAGATTTTGGACGAATTTTTGAAGAATTTTCAAATTTTCAGATAGGAGGTTCCATATAAGGTCAAAAACTACATACTCAGATCTTCACCAAACTTTGCAGGGATACATTGGATGTCAAGACACGTGGAAAAAACGTACAAAACAAGAGATTGGAGACATCAAGATTTTGGACGATTTTTTTAAGAATTTTCAAACTTTCAGAAAGGATGTTCCAGATAAGGTCAAAAACGACATACTCAGATCTTCACCAAACTTTGCAGGGATACATTGGAAGTCAAGACACGTGGAAAAAACGTACAAAACAAGAGATTGAAGACATCAAGATTTTGGACGAATTTTTTAAAAATTTTCAAATTTTCAGATAGGAGGTTCCAGATAAGGTCAAAAACTACATACTCAGATCTTCACCAAACTTTGCAGGGATACATTGGATGTCAAGACACGTGGAAAAAACATACAAAACATAGGATTGGGGATATCAAGATTTTGGACGAATTTTTTAAGAATTTTCAAATTTTCAGATAGGAGGTTCCATATAAGGTCAAAAACTACATACTCAGATCTTCACCAAACATTGCAGGGATACATTGGATGTCAAGAAACGTGGAAAAAACGTACAAAACAAGAGATTGGAGACATCAAGATTTTGGACGAATTTTTTAAGAATTTTCAAATTTTCAGATAGGAGGTTCCAGATAAGGTCAAAAACTACATACTCAGATCTTCACCAAACGTTGCAGGGATACTTTGCATGTCAAGACACGTGGAAAAAACGTACAAAACAAGAGATTGGAGACATCAAGATTTTCGACGAATTTTTTAAGATTTTTCAAATTTTCAAATGGGAGGTTTCAGATAAGGTCAAAAACGACATACTCAGATCTTCACCAAACTTTGCATGGATACATTGGATGTCAAGACACGTGGAAAAAACATACAAAACATAGGATTGGGGACATCAAGATTTTGGACGAATTTTTTAAGAATTTTCAAATTTTCAGAAAGGAGGTTCCATATAAGGTCAAAAACTACATACTCAGATCTTCACCAAACTTTGCAGGGATACATTGGATGTCAAGAAACGTGGAAAAAACGTACAAAACAAGAGATTGGAGACATCAAGATTTTGGATGAATTTTTTAAGAATTTTCAAATTTTCAGAAAGGAGGCTCCATATAAGGTCAAAAACTACATACTCAGATCTTCACCAAACTTTGCAGGGATACATTGGATGTCAAGACACGTGGAAAAAACGTACAAAACAAGAGATTGGAGACATCAAGATTTTGGACGAATTTTTGAGGAATTTTCAAATTTTCAGAAATGAGGTTCCAGATAAGGTCTAAAACTACATACTCAGATCTTCACCAAACTTTGCAGGGATACATTGGATGTCAAGACACGTGGAAAAAACATACAAAACATAGGATTGGGGACATCAAGATTTTGGTCAAATATTTTTAAGAATTTTCAAATTTTCAGATAAGAGGTTCCATATAAGGTCAAAAACTACATACTCAGATCTTCACCAAACATTGCAGGGATACATTGGATGTCAAGACACGTGGAAAAAACGTACAAAACAAGAGATTGAGGTCATCAAGATTTTGGACGGATTTTTTAGGAATTTTCAAATTTTCAGATGGTAGGTTCCAGATAAGGTCAAAAACTACATACTCAGATCTTTACCAAACTTTGCAGGGATACATTGGATGTCAAGACACGTGGAAAAAACGTACAAAACAAGAGATTGGAGACATCAAGATTTTGGACGAATTTTTCAAGAATTCTCAAATTTTCAGATAGGAGGTTCCATATAAGGTCAAAAACTACATACTCAGATCTTCACCAAACTTTGCATGGATACATTGGATGTCAAGACACGTGGAAAAACATACAAAACATAGGATTGGAGACATCAAGATTTTGGTCGAATTTTTTAAGAATTTTCAAATTTTCAGAAAGGAGGTTCCATATAAGGTCAAAAACTACATACTCAGATCTTCACCAAACTTTGCAGGGATACATTGGATGTCAAGACACGTGGAAAAAAAGTACAAAACAAGAGAGTGGAGACATCAAGATTTTAGACGAATTTTTTAGGAATTTTCAAATTTTCAGATGGGAGGTTCCATATAAGGTCAAAAACTACATACTCAGATCTTCACCAAACTTTGCAGGGATACATTGGATGTCAAGACACGTGGAAAAAACGTACAAAACAAGAGATTGGAGACATCAAGATTTTGGACGATTTTTTTAAGAATTTTCAAATTTTCAGAAAGGATGTTCCAGATAAGGTCAAAAACGACATACTCAGATCTTCACCAAACTTTCCAGGGATACATTGGATGTCAAGACACGTGGAAAAAACGTACAAAACAAGAGATTGGAGACATCAAGATTTTGGACGAATTTTTTAAGAATTTTCAAATTTTCAGAAAGGATGTTCCAGATAAGGTCAAAAACGACATACTCAGATCTTCACCAAACTTTGCAGGGATACATTTGAGGTCAAGACACGTGGAAAAAACGTACAAAACAAGAGATTGAAGACATCAAGATTTTGGACGAATTTTTTAAAAATTTTCAAATTTTCAGATAGGAGGTTCCAGATAAGGTCAAAAACTACATACTCAGATCTTCACCAAACTTTGCAGGGATACATTGGATGTCAAGACACGTGGAAAAAACGTACAAAACAAGAGATTGGTGTCATCAAGATTTTGGACGGATTTTTTAGGAATTTTCAAATTTTCAGATGAGAGGTTCCAGATAAGGTCAAAATCTACATACTCAGATCTTCACCAAACTTTGCAGGGATACATTGGATGTGAAGACACGTGAAAAAAACGTACAAAACAAGAGATTGGAGACATCAAGATTTTGGACGAATTTTTTAAGAATTTTCAAATTTTCAGAAAGGATGTTCCACATAAGGTCAAAAACGACATACTCAGATCTTCACCAAACTTTGCAGGGATACATTGGAGGTCAAGACACGTGGAAAAAACGTACAAAACAAGAGATTGGAGACATCAAGATTTTGGACGAATTTTTGAAGAATTTTCAAATTTTCAGAAAGGAGGTTCCAGATAAGGTCAAAAACTACATACTCAGATCTTCACCAAACTTTGCAGGGATACATTGGATGTCAAGACACGTGGAAAAAACGTACAAAACAAGAGATTGGTGTCATCAAGATTTTGGACGGATTTTTTAGGAATTTTCAAATTTTCAGATGAGAGGTTCCAGATAAGGTCAAAAACTACATACTCAGATCTTCACCAAACTTTGCAGGGATACATTGGATGTGAAGACACGTGAAAAAAACGTACAAAACAAGAGATTGGAGACATCAAGATTTTGGACGAATTTTTTAAGAATTTTCAAATTTTCAGAAAGGATGTTCCAGATAAGGTCAAAAACGACATACTCAGATCTTCACCAAACTTTGCAGGGATACATTGGATGTCAAGACACGTGGAAAAAACGTACAAAACAAGAGATTGGAGACATCAAGATTTTGGACGATATTTTCAAGAATTCTCAAATTTTCAGATAGGAGGCTCCATATAAGGTAAAAAACTACATACTCAGATCTTCACCAAACTTTGCATGGATACATTGGATGTCAAGACACGTGGAAAAAACATACAAAACATAGGATTGGAGACATCAAGATTTGGGTCGAATTTTTTAAGAATTTTCAAATTTTCAGAAAGGAGGTTCCATATAAGGTCAAAAACTACATACTCAGATCTTCACCAAACTTTGCAGGGATACATTGGATGTCAAGACACGTGGAAAAAAAGTACAAAACAAGAGAGTGGAGACATCAAGATTTTAGACGGATTTTTTAGGAATTTTCAAATTTTCAGATGGGAGGTTCCATATAAGGTCAAAAACTACATACTCAGATCTTCACCAAACTTTGCAGGGATACATTGGATGTCAAGACACGTGGAAAAAACGTACAAAACAAGAGATTGGAGACATCAAGATTTTGGACGAATTTTTTAAGAATTTTCAAATTTTCAGAAAGGAGGTTCCATATCAGGTCCAAAACTACATACTCAGATCTTCACCAAACTTTGCAGGGATACATTGGATGTCAAGACACGTGGAAAAAACGTACAAAACAAGAGATTGGAGACATCAAGATTTTGGACGAATTTTTTAAGAATTTTCAAATTTTCAGAAAGGATGTTCCAGATAAGGTCAAAAACTACATACTCAGATCTTCACCAAACTTTGCAGGGATACATTGGATGTCAAGACACGTGGAAAAAACATACAAAACATAGGATTGGGGATATCAAGATTTTGGTCAAATTTTTTAAGAATTCTCAAATTTTCAGATAGGAGGTTCCAGATAAGGTCAAAAACTACATACTCAGATCGTCACCAAACATTGCAGGGATACATTGGATGTCAAGAAACGTGGAAAAAACGTACAAAACAAGAGATTGGAGACATCAAGATTTTGGACGAATTTTTGAAGAATTTTCAAATTTTCAGATAGGAGGTTCCATATAAGGTCAAAAACTACATACTCAGATCTTCACCAAACTTTGCAGGGATACATTGGATGTCAAGACACGTGGAAAAAACGTACAAAACAAGAGATTGGAGACATCAAGATTTTGGACGATTTTTTTAAGAATTTTCAAACTTTCAGAAAGGATGTTCCAGATAAGGTCAAAAACGACATACTCAGATCTTCACCAAACTTTGCAGGGATACATTGGAAGTCAAGACACGTGGAAAAAACGTACAAAACAAGAGATTGAAGACATCAAGATTTTGGACGAATTTTTTAAAAATTTTCAAATTTTCAGATAGGAGGTTCCAGATAAGGTCAAAAACTACATACTCAGATCTTCACCAAACTTTGCAGGGATACATTGGATGTCAAGACACGTTGAAAAAACATACAAAACATAGGATTGGGGATATCAAGATTTTGGACGAATTTTTTAAGAATTTTCAAATTTTCAGATAGGAGGTTCCATATAAGGTCAAAAACTACATACTCAGATCTTCACCAAACATTGCAGGGATACATTGGATGTCAAGAAACGTGGAAAAAACGTACAAAACAAGAGATTGGAGACATCAAGATTTTGGACGAATTTTTTAAGAATTTTCAAATTTTCAGATAGGAGGTTCCAGATAAGGTCAAAAACTACATACTCAGATCTTCACCAAACGTTGCAGGGATACTTTGCATGTCAAGACACGTGGAAAAAACGTACAAAACAAGAGATTGGAGACATCAAGATTTTCGACGAATTTTTTAAGATTTTTCAAATTTTCAAATGGGAGGTTTCAGATAAGGTCAAAAACGACATACTCAGATCTTCACCAAACTTTGCATGGATACATTGGATGTCAAGACACGTGGAAAAAACATACAAAACATAGGATTGGGGACATCAAGATTTTGGACGAATTTTTTAAGAATTTTCAAATTTTCAGAAAGGAGGTTCCATATAAGGTCAAAAACTACATACTCAGATCTTCACCAAACTTTGCAGGGATACATTGGATGTCAAGAAACGTGGAAAAAACGTACAAAACAAGAGATTGGAGACATCAAGATTTTGGATGAATTTTTTAAGAATTTTCAAATTTTCAGAAAGGAGGCTCCATATAAGGTCAAAAACTACATACTCAGATCTTCACCAAACTTTGCAGGGATACATTGGATGTCAAGACACGTGGAAAAAACGTACAAAACAAGAGATTGGAGACATCAAGATTTTGGACGAATTTTTGAGGAATTTTCAAATTTTCAGAAATGAGGTTCCAGATAAGGTCTAAAACTACATACTCAGATCTTCACCAAACTTTGCAGGGATACATTGGATGTCAAGACACGTGGAAAAAACATACAAAACATAGGATTGGGGACATCAAGATTTTGGTCAAATATTTTTAAGAATTTTCAAATTTTCAGATAAGAGGTTCCATATAAGGTCAAAAACTACATACTCAGATCTTCACCAAACATTGCAGGGATACATTGGATGTCAAGACACGTGGAAAAAACGTACAAAACAAGAGATTGAGGTCATCAAGATTTTGGACGGATTTTTTAGGAATTTTCAAATTTTCAGATGAGAGGTTCCAGATAAGGTCAAAATCTACATACTCAGATCTTCACCAAACTTTGCAGGGATACATTGGATGTGAAGACACGTGAAAAAAACGTACAAAACAAGAGATTGGAGACATCAAGATTTTGGACGAATTTTTTAAGAATTTTCAAATTTTCAGAAAGGATGTTCCACATAAGGTCAAAAACGACATACTCAGATCTTCACCAAACTTTGCAGGGATACATTGGAGGTCAAGACACGTGGAAAAAACGTACAAAACAAGAGATTGGAGACATCAAGATTTTGGACGAATTTTTGAAGAATTTTCAAATTTTCAGAAAGGAGGTTCCAGATAAGGTCAAAAACTACATACTCAGATCTTCACCAAACTTTGCAGGGATACATTGGATGTCAAGACACGTGGAAAAAACGTACAAAACAAGAGATTGGTGTCATCAAGATTTTGGACGGATTTTTTAGGAATTTTCAAATTTTCAGATGAGAGGTTCCAGATAAGGTCAAAAACTACATACTCAGATCTTCACCAAACTTTGCAGGGATACATTGGATGTGAAGACACGTGAAAAAAACGTACAAAACAAGAGATTGGAGACATCAAGATTTTGGACGAATTTTTTAAGAATTTTCAAATTTTCAGAAAGGATGTTCCAGATAAGGTCAAAAACGACATACTCAGATCTTCACCAAACTTTGCAGGGATACATTGGATGTCAAGACACGTGGAAAAAACGTACAAAACAAGAGATTGGAGACATCAAGATTTTGGACGATATTTTCAAGAATTCTCAAATTTTCAGATAGGAGGCTCCATATAAGGTAAAAAACTACATACTCAGATCTTCACCAAACTTTGCATGGATACATTGGATGTCAAGACACGTGGAAAAAACATACAAAACATAGGATTGGAGACATCAAGATTTGGGTCGAATTTTTTAAGAATTTTCAAATTTTCAGAAAGGAGGTTCCATATAAGGTCAAAAACTACATACTCAGATCTTCACCAAACTTTGCAGGGATACATTGGATGTCAAGACACGTGGAAAAAAAGTACAAAACAAGAGAGTGGAGACATCAAGATTTTAGACGGATTTTTTAGGAATTTTCAAATTTTCAGATGGGAGGTTCCATATAAGGTCAAAAACTACATACTCAGATCTTCACCAAACTTTGCAGGGATACATTGGATGTCAAGACACGTGGAAAAAACGTACAAAACAAGAGATTGGAGACATCAAGATTTTGGACGAATTTTTTAAGAATTTTCAAATTTTCAGAAAGGAGGTTCCATATCAGGTCCAAAACTACATACTCAGATCTTCACCAAACTTTGCAGGGATACATTGGATGTCAAGACACGTGGAAAAAACGTACAAAACAAGAGATTGGAGACATCAAGATTTTGGACGAATTTTTTAAGAATTTTCAAATTTTCAGAAAGGATGTTCCAGATAAGGTCAAAAACTACATACTCAGATCTTCACCAAACTTTGCAGGGATACATTGGATGTCAAGACACGTGGAAAAAACATACAAAACATAGGATTGGGGATATCAAGATTTTGGTCAAATTTTTTAAGAATTCTCAAATTTTCAGATAGGAGGTTCCAGATAAGGTCAAAAACTACATACTCAGATCGTCACCAAACATTGCAGGGATACATTGGATGTCAAGAAACGTGGAAAAAACGTACAAAACAAGAGATTGGAGACATCAAGATTTTGGACGAATTTTTGAAGAATTTTCAAATTTTCAGATAGGAGGTTCCATATAAGGTCAAAAACTACATACTCAGATCTTCACCAAACTTTGCAGGGATACATTGGATGTCAAGACACGTGGAAAAAACGTACAAAACAAGAGATTGGAGACATCAAGATTTTGGACGATTTTTTTAAGAATTTTCAAACTTTCAGAAAGGATGTTCCAGATAAGGTCAAAAACGACATACTCAGATCTTCACCAAACTTTGCAGGGATACATTGGAAGTCAAGACACGTGGAAAAAACGTACAAAACAAGAGATTGAAGACATCAAGATTTTGGACGAATTTTTTAAAAATTTTCAAATTTTCAGATAGGAGGTTCCAGATAAGGTCAAAAACTACATACTCAGATCTTCACCAAACTTTGCAGGGATACATTGGATGTCAAGACACGTTGAAAAAACATACAAAACATAGGATTGGGGATATCAAGATTTTGGACGAATTTTTTAAGAATTTTCAAATTTTCAGATAGGAGGTTCCATATAAGGTCAAAAACTACATACTCAGATCTTCACCAAACATTGCAGGGATACATTGGATGTCAAGAAACGTGGAAAAAACGTACAAAACAAGAGATTGGAGACATCAAGATTTTGGACGAATTTTTTAAGAATTTTCAAATTTTCAGATAGGAGGTTCCAGATAAGGTCAAAAACTACATACTCAGATCTTCACCAAACGTTGCAGGGATACTTTGCATGTCAAGACACGTGGAAAAAACGTACAAAACAAGAGATTGGAGACATCAAGATTTTCGACGAATTTTTTAAGATTTTTCAAATTTTCAAATGGGAGGTTTCAGATAAGGTCAAAAACGACATACTCAGATCTTCACCAAACTTTGCATGGATACATTGGATGTCAAGACACGTGGAAAAAACATACAAAACATAGGATTGGGGACATCAAGATTTTGGACGAATTTTTTAAGAATTTTCAAATTTTCAGAAAGGAGGTTCCATATAAGGTCAAAAACTACATACTCAGATCTTCACCAAACTTTGCAGGGATACATTGGATGTCAAGAAACGTGGAAAAAACGTACAAAACAAGAGATTGGAGACATCAAGATTTTGGATGAATTTTTTAAGAATTTTCAAATTTTCAGAAAGGAGGCTCCATATAAGGTCAAAAACTACATACTCAGATCTTCACCAAACTTTGCAGGGATACATTGGATGTCAAGACACGTGGAAAAAACGTACAAAACAAGAGATTGGAGACATCAAGATTTTGGACGAATTTTTGAGGAATTTTCAAATTTTCAGAAATGAGGTTCCAGATAAGGTCTAAAACTACATACTCAGATCTTCACCAAACTTTGCAGGGATACATTGGATGTCAAGACACGTGGAAAAAACATACAAAACATAGGATTGGGGACATCAAGATTTTGGTCAAATATTTTTAAGAATTTTCAAATTTTCAGATAAGAGGTTCCATATAAGGTCAAAAACTACATACTCAGATCTTCACCAAACATTGCAGGGATACATTGGATGTCAAGACACGTGGAAAAAACGTACAAAACAAGAGATTGAGGTCATCAAGATTTTGGACGGATTTTTTAGGAATTTTCAAATTTTCAGATGGTAGGTTCCAGATAAGGTCAAAAACTACATACTCAGATCTTTACCAAACTTTGCAGGGATACATTGGATGTCAAGACACGTGGAAAAAACGTACAAAACAAGAGATTGGAGACATCAAGATTTTGGACGAATTTTTCAAGAATTCTCAAATTTTCAGATAGGAGGTTCCATATAAGGTCAAAAACTACATACTCAGATCTTCACCAAACTTTGCATGGATACATTGGATGTCAAGACACGTGGAAAAACATACAAAACATAGGATTGGAGACATCAAGATTTTGGTCGAATTTTTTAAGAATTTTCAAATTTTCAGAAAGGAGGTTCCATATAAGGTCAAAAACTACATACTCAGATCTTCACCAAACTTTGCAGGGATACATTGGATGTCAAGACACGTGGAAAAAAAGTACAAAACAAGAGAGTGGAGACATCAAGATTTTAGACGAATTTTTTAGGAATTTTCAAATTTTCAGATGGGAGGTTCCATATAAGGTCAAAAACTACATACTCAGATCTTCACCAAACTTTGCAGGGATACATTGGATGTCAAGACACGTGGAAAAAACGTACAAAACAAGAGATTGGAGACATCAAGATTTTGGACGATTTTTTTAAGAATTTTCAAATTTTCAGAAAGGATGTTCCAGATAAGGTCAAAAACGACATACTCAGATCTTCACCAAACTTTCCAGGGATACATTGGATGTCAAGACACGTGGAAAAAACGTACAAAACAAGAGATTGGAGACATCAAGATTTTGGACGAATTTTTTAAGAATTTTCAAATTTTCAGAAAGGATGTTCCAGATAAGGTCAAAAACGACATACTCAGATCTTCACCAAACTTTGCAGGGATACATTTGAGGTCAAGACACGTGGAAAAAACGTACAAAACAAGAGATTGAAGACATCAAGATTTTGGACGAATTTTTTAAAAATTTTCAAATTTTCAGATAGGAGGTTCCAGATAAGGTCAAAAACTACATACTCAGATCTTCACCAAACTTTGCAGGGATACATTGGATGTCAAGACACGTGGAAAAAACGTACAAAACAAGAGATTGGTGTCATCAAGATTTTGGACGGATTTTTTAGGAATTTTCAAATTTTCAGATAGGAGGCTCCATATAAGGTAAAAAACTACATACTCAGATCTTCACCAAACTTTGCATGGATACATTGGATGTCAAGACACGTGGAAAAAACATACAAAACATAGGATTGGAGACATCAAGATTTGGGTCCAATTTTTTAAGAATTTTCAAATTTTCAGAAAGGAGGTTCCATATAAGGTCAAAAACTACATACTCAGATCTTCACCAAACTTTGCAGGGATACATTGGATGTCAAGACACGTGGAAAAAAAGTACAAAACAAGAGAGTGGAGACATCAAGATTTTAGACGGATTTTTTAGGAATTTTCAAATTTTCAGATGGGAGGTTCCATATAAGGTCAAAAACTACATACTCAGATCTTCACCAAACTTTGCAGGGATACATTTTATGTCAAGACACGTGGAAAAAACGTACAAAACAAGAGATTGGAGACATCAAGATTTTGGACGAATTTTTTAAGAATTTTCAAATTTTCAGAAAGGAGGTTCCATATCAGGTCCAAAACTACATACTCAGATCTTCACCAAACTTTGCAGGGATACATTGGATGTCAAGACACGTGGAAAAAACGTACAAAACAAGAGATTGGAGACATCAAGATTTTGGACGAATTTTTTAAGAATTTTCAAATTTTCAGAAAGGATGTTCCAGATAAGGTCAAAAACTACATACTCAGATCTTCACCAAACTTTGCAGGGATACATTGGATGTCAAGACACGTGGAAAAAACATACAAAACATAGGATTGGGGATATCAAGATTTTGGTCAAATTTTTTAAGAATTCTCAAATTTTCAGATAGGAGGTTCCATATAAGGTCAAAAACTACATACTCAGATCTTCACCAAACATTGCAGGGATACATTGGATGTCAAGACACGTGGAAAAAACGTACAAAACAAGAGATTGGAGACATCAAGATTTTGGACGAATTTTTGAAGAATTTTCAAATTTTCAGATAGGAGGTTCCATATAAGGTCAAAAACTACATACTCAGATCTTCACCAAACTTTGCAGGGATACATTGGATGTCAAGACACGAGGAAAAAACGTACAAAACAAGAGATTGGAGACATCAAGATTTTGGACGATTTTTTTAAGAATTTTCAAACTTTCAGAAAGGATGTTCCAGATAAGGTCAAAAACGACATACTCAGATCTTCACCAAACTTTGCAGGGATACATTGGAAGTCAAGACACGTGGAAAAAACTTACAAAACAAGAGATTGAAGACATCAAGATTTTGGACGAATTTTTTAAAAATTTTCAAATTTTCAGATAGGAGGTTCTAGATAAGGTCAAAAACTACATACTCAGATCTTCACCATACTTTGCAGGGATACATTGGATGTCAAGACACGTGGAAAAAACATACAAAACATAGGATTGGGGATATCAAGATTTTGGACGAATTTTTTAAGAATTTTCAAATTTTCAGATAGGAGGTTCCATATAAGGTCAAAAACTACATACTCAGATCTTCACCAAACATTGCAGGGATACATTGGATGTCAAGAAACGTGGAAAAAACGTACAAAACAAGAGATTGGAGACATCAAGATTTTGGACGAATTTTTTAAGAATTTTCAAATTTTCAGATAGGAGGTTCCAGATAAGGTCAAAAACTACATACTCAGATCTTCACCAAACGTTGCAGGGATACTTTGCATGTCAAGACACGTGGAAAAAACGTACAAAACAAGAGATTGGAGACATCAAGATTTTCGACGAATTTTTTAAGATTTTTCAAATTTTCAAATGGGAGGTTTCAGATAAGGTCAAAAACGACATACTCAGATCTTCACCAAACTTTGCATGGATACATTGGATGTCAAGACACGTGGAAAAAACATACAAAACATAGGATTGGGGACATCAAGATTTTGGACGAATTTTTTAAGAATTTTCAAATTTTCAGAAAGGAGGTTCCATATAAGGTCAAAAACTACATACTCAGATCTTCACCAAACTTTGCAGGGATACATTGGATGTCAAGAAACGTGGAAAAAACGTACAAAACAAGAGATTGGAGACATCAAGATTTTGGATGAATTTTTTAAGAATTTTCAAATTTTCAGAAAGGAGGCTCCATATAAGGTCAAAAACTACATACTCAGATCTTCACCAAACTTTGCAGGGATACATTGGATGTCAAGACACGTGGAAAAAACGTACAAAACAAGAGATTGGAGACATCAAGATTTTGGACGAATTTTTGAGGAATTTTCAAATTTTCAGAAATGAGGTTCCAGATAAGGTCTAAAACTACATACTCAGATCTTCACCAAACTTTGCAGGGATACATTGGATGTCAAGACACGTGGAAAAAACATACAAAACATAGGATTGGGGACATCAAGATTTTGGTCAAATATTTTTAAGAATTTTCAAATTTTCAGATAAGAGGTTCCATATAAGGTCAAAAACTACATACTCAGATCTTCACCAAACATTGCAGGGATACATTGGATGTCAAGACACGTGGAAAAAACGTACAAAACAAGAGATTGAGGTCATCAAGATTTTGGACGGATTTTTGAGGAATTTTCAAATTTTCAGATGGTAGGTTCCAGATAAGGTCAAAAACTACATACTCAGATCTTTACCAAACTTTGCAGGGATACATTGGATGTCAAGACACGTGGAAAAAACGTACAAAACAAGAGATTGGAGACATCAAGATTTTGGACGAATTTTTCAAGAATTCTCAAATTTTCAGATAGGAGGTTCCATATAAGGTCAAAAACTACATACTCAGATCTTCACCAAACTTTGCATGGATACATTGGATGTCAAGACACGTGGAAAAACATACAAAACATAGGATTGGAGACATCAAGATTTTGGTCGAATTTTTTAAGAATTTTCAAATTTTCAGAAAGGAGGTTCCATATAAGGTCAAAAACTACATACTCAGATCTTCACCAAACTTTGCAGGGATACATTGGATGTCAAGACACGTGGAAAAAAAGTACAAAACAAGAGAGTGGAGACATCAAGATTTTAGACGAATTTTTTAGGAATTTTCAAATTTTCAGATGGGAGGTTCCATATAAGGTCAAAAACTACATACTCAGATCTTCACCAAACTTTGCAGGGATACATTGGATGTCAAGACACGTGGAAAAAACGTACAAAACAAGAGATTGGAGACATCAAGATTTTGGACGAATTTTTTAAGAATTTTCAAATTTTCAGAAAGGATGTTCCAGATAAGGTCAAAAACGACATACTCAGATCTTCACCAAACTTTCCAGGGATACATTGGATGTCAAGACACGTGGAAAAAACGTACAAAACAAGAGATTGGAGACATCAAGATTTTGGACGAATTTTTTAAGAATTTTCAAATTTTCAGAAAGGATGTTCCAGATAAGGTCAAAAACGACATACTCAGATCTTCACCAAACTTTGCAGGGATACATTGGAGGTCAAGACACGTGGAAAAAACGTACAAAACAAGAGATTGAAGACATCAAGATTTTGGACGAATTTTTTAAAAATTTTCAAATTTTCAGATAGGAGGTTCCAGATAAGGTCAAAAACTACATACTCAGATCTCCACTAAAATTTGCAGCGATACATTGGATGTCAAGACACGTGGAAAAAACATACAAAACATAGGATTGGGGATATCAAGATTTTGGTCAAATTTTTTAAGAATTCTCAAATTTTCAGATAGGAGGTTCCATATAAGGTCAAAAACTACATACTCAGATCTTCACCAAACATTGCAGGGATACATTGGATGTCAAGAAACGTGGAAAAAACGTACAAAACAAGAGATTGGAGACATCAAGATTTTGGACGAATTTTTTAAGAATTTTCAAATTTTCAGATAGGAGGTTCCAGATAAGGTCAAAAACTACATACTCAGATCTTCACCAAACGTTGCAGGGATACTTTGCATGTCAAGACACGTGGAAAAAACGTACAAAACAAGAGATTGGAGACATCAAGATTTTCGACGAATTTTTGAAGAATTTTCAAATTTTCAGATGGGAGGTTCCAGATAAGGTCAAAAACGACATACTCAGATCTTCACCAAACTTTGCATGGATACATTGGATGTCAAGACACGTGTAAAAAACGTACAAAACAAGAGATTGGGGACATCAAGATTTTGGACGAATTTTTTAAGAATTTTCAAATTTTCAGAAAGTAGGTTCCATATAAGTTCAAAAACTACATACTCAGATCTTCACCAAACTTTGCAGGGATACATTGGATGTCAAGACACGTGGAAAAAACGTACAAAACAAGAGATTGGAGACATCAAGATTTTGGACGAATTTTTTAAGAATTTTCAAATTTTCAGAAAGGATGTTCCACATAAGGTCAAAAACGACATACTCAGATCTTCACCAAACTTTGCAGGGATACATTGGAGGTCAAGACACGTGGAAAAAACGTACAAAACAAGAGATTGAAGACATCAAGATTTTGGACGAATTTTTTAAAAATTTTCAAATTTTCAGATAGGAGGTTCCAGATAAGGTCAAAAACGACATACTCAGATCTTCACCAAACTTTGCATGGATACATTGGATGTCAAGACACGTGTAAAAAACGTACAAAACAAGAGATTGGGGACATCAAGATTTTGGACGAATTTTTTAAGAATTTTCAAATTTTCAGAAAGGAGGTTCCATATAAGTTCAAAAACTACATACTCAGATCTTCACCAAACTTTGCAGGGATACATTGGATGTCAAGACACGTGGAAAAAACGTACAAAAAAGAGATTGGAGACATCAAGATTTTGGACGAAATTTTTAAGAATTTTCAAATTTTCAGAAAGGATGTTCCACATAAGGTCAAAAACGACATACTCAGATCTTCACCAAACTTTGCAGGGATACATTGGAGGTCAAGACACGTGGAAAAAACGTACAAAACAAGAGATTGAAGACATCAAGATTTTAGACGAATTTTTTCAAAATTTTCAAATTTTCAGATAGGAGGTTCCAGATAAGGTCAAAAACTACATACTCAGATCTTCAACAAACTTTGCAGGGATACATTGGATGTCAAGACACGTGGAAAAAACATACAAAACATAGGATTGGGGATATCAAGATTTTGGTCAAATTTTTTAAGAATTTTCAAATTTTCAGATAGGAGGTTCCATATAAGGTCAAAAACTACATACTCAGATCTTCACCAAACATTGCAGGGATACATTGGATGTCAAGAAACGTGGAAAAAACGTACAAAACAAGAGATTGGAGACATCAAGATTTTGGACGAATTTTTTAAGAATTTTCAAATTTTCAGATAGGAGGTTCCAGATAAGGTCAAAAACTACATACTCAGATCTTCACGAAACGTTGCAGGGATACTTTGCATGTCAAGACACGTGGAAAAAACGTACAAAACAAGAGATTGGAGACATCAAGATTTTCGACGAATTTTTTAAGAATTTTCAAATTTTCAGAAAGGAGGCTCCATATAAGGTCAAAAACTACATACTCAGATCTTCACCAAACTTTGCAGGGATACATTGGATGTCAAGACACGTGGAAAAAACGTACAAAACAAGAGAGTGGAGACATCAAGATTTTGGACGAATTTTTGAAGAATTTTCAAATTTTCAGAAAGGAGGTTCCAGATAAGGTCAAAAACTACATACTCAGATCTTCACCAAACTTTGCAGGGATACATTGGATGTCAAGACACGTGGAAAAAACGTACAAAACAAGAGATTGGTGTCATCAAGATTTTGGACGGATTTTTTAGGAATTTTCAAATTTTCAGATGAGAGGTTCCAGATAAGGTCAAAAACTACATACTCAGATCTTCACCAAACTTTGCAGGGATACATTGGATGTGAAGACACGTGAAAAAAACGTACAAAACAAGAGATTGGAGACATCAAGATTTTGGACGAATTTTTTAAGAATTTTCAAATTTTCAGAAAGGATGTTCCAGATAAGGTCAAAAACGACATACTCAGATCTTCACCAAACTTTGCAGGGATACATTGGATGTCAAGACACGTGGAAAAAACGTACAAAACAAGAGATTGGAGACATCAAGATTTTGGACGAATTTTTCAAGAATTCTCAAATTTTCAGATAGGAGGTTCCATATAAGGTAAAAAACTACATACTCAGATCTTCACCAAACTTTGCATGGATACATTGGATGTCAAGACACGTGGAAAAAACACAAGACATAGGATTGGAGACATCAAGATTTTGGTCGAATTTTTTAAGAATTATCAAATTTTCAGAAAGGAGGTTCCATATAAGGTCAAAAACTACATACTCAGATCTTCACCAAGCTTTGCAGGGATACATTGGATGTCAAGACACGTGGAAAAAAAGTACAAAACAAGAGAGTGGAGACATCAAGATTTTAGACGGATTTTTTAGGAATTTTCAAATTTTCAGATGGGAGGTTCCATATAAGGTCAAAAACTACATACTCAGATCTTCACCAAACTTTGCAGGGATACATTGGATGTCAAGACACGTGGAAAAAACGTACAAAACAAGAGATTGGAGACATCAAGATTTTGGACGAATTTTTTAAGAATTTTCAAATTTTCAGAAAGGAGGTTCCATATAAGGTCCAAAACTACATACTCAGATCTTCACCAAACTTTGCAGGGATACATTGGATGTCAAGACACGTGGAAAAAACGTACAAAACAAGAGATTGGAGACATCAAGATTTTGGACGAATTTTTTAAGAATTTTCAAATTTTCAGAAAGGATGTTCCAGATAAGGTCAAAAACTACATACTCAGATCTTCACCAAACTTTGCAGGGATACATTGGATGTCAAGACACGTGGAAAAAACATACAAAACATAGGATTGGGGATATCAAGATTTTGGTCAAATTTTTTAAGAATTCTCAAATTTTCAGATAGGAGGTTCCATATAAGGTCAAAAACTACATACTCAGATCTTCACCAAACATTGCAGGGATACATTGGATGTCAAGAAACGTGGAAAAAACGTACAAAACAAGAGATTGGAGACATCAAGATTTTGGACGAATTTTTGAAGAATTTTCAAATTTTCAGATAGGAGGTTCCATATAAGGTCAAAAACTACATACTCAGATCTTCACCAAACTTTGCAGGGATACATTGGATGTCAAGACACGTGGAAAAAACGTACAAAACAAGAGATTGGAGACATCAAGATTTTGGACGATTTTTTTAAGAATTTTCAAACTTTCAGAAAGGATGTTCCAGATAAGGTCAAAAACGACATACTCAGATCTTCACCAAACTTTGCAGGGATACATTGGAAGTCAAGACACGTGGAAAAAACGTACAAAACAAGAGATTGAAGACATCAAGATTTTGGACGAATTTTTTAAAAATTTTCCAATTTTCAGATAGGAGGTTCCAGATAAGGTCAAAAACTACATACTCAGATCTTCACCAAACTTTGCAGGGATACATTGGATGTCAAGACACGTGGAAAAAACATACAAAACATAGGATTGGGGATATCAAGATTTTGGACGAATTTTTTAAGAATTTTCAAATTTTCAGATAGGAGGTTCCATATAAGGTCAAAAACTACATACTCAGATCTTCACCAAACATTGCAGGGATACATTGGATGTCAAGAAACGTGGAAAAAACGTACAAAACAAGAGATTGGAGACATCAAGATTTTGGACGAATTTTTTAAGAATTTTCAAATTTTCAGATAGGAGGTTCCAGATAAGGTCAAAAACTACATACTCAGATCTTCACCAAACGTTGCAGGGATACTTTGCATGTCAAGACACGTGGAAAAAACGTACAAAACAAGAGATTGGAGACATCAAGATTTTCGACGAATTTTTTAAGATTTTTCAAATTTTCAAATGGGAGGTTTCAGATAAGGTCAAAAACGACATACTCAGATCTTCACCAAACTTTGCATGGATACATTGGATGTCAAGACACGTGGAAAAACCTTACAAAACATAGGATTGGGGACATCAAGATTTTGGACGAATTTTTTAAGAATTTTCAAATTTTCAGAAAGGAGGTTCCATATAAGGTCAAAAACTACATACTCAGATCTTCACCAAACTTTGCAGGGATACATTGGATGTCAAGAAACGTGGAAAAAACGTACAAAACAAGAGATTGGAGACATCAAGATTTTGGATGAATTTTTTAAGAATTTTCAAATTTTCAGAAAGGAGGCTCCATATAAGGTCAAAAACTACATACTCAGATCTTCACCAAACTTTGCAGGGATACATTGGATGTCAAGACACGTGGAAAAAACGTACAAAACAAGAGATTGGAGACATCAAGATTTTGGACGAATTTTTGAGGAATTTTCAAATTTTCAGAAATGAGGTTCCAGATAAGGTCTAAAACTACATACTCAGATCTTCACCAAACTTTGCAGGGATACATTGGATGTCAAGACACGTGGAAAAAACATACAAAACATAGGATTGGGGACATCAAGATTTTGGTCAAATATTTTTAAGAATTTTCAAATTTTCAGATAAGAGGTTCCATATAAGGTCAAAAACTACATACTCAGATCTTCACCAAACATTGCAGGGATATATTGGATGTCAAGACACGTGGAAAAAACGTACAAAACAAGAGATTGAGGTCATCAAGATTTTGGACGGATTTTTTAGGAATTTTCAAATTTTCAGATGGTGGGTTCCAGATAAGGTCAAAAACTACATACTCAGATCTTCACCAAACTTTGCAGGGATACATTGGATGTCAAGACACGTGGAAAAAACGTACAAAACAAGAGATTGGAGACATCAAGATTTTGGACGAATTTTTCAAGAATTCTCAAATTTTCAGATAGGAGGTTCCATATAAGGTCAAAAACTACATACTCAGATCTTCACCAAACTTTGCATGGATACATTGGATGTCAAGACACGTGGAAAAACATACAAAACAAGAGATTGGAGACATCAAGATTTTGGTCGAATTTTTTAAGAATTTTCAAATTTTCAGAAAGGAGGTTCCATATAAGGTCAAAAACTACATACTCAGATCTTCACCAAACTTTGCAGGGATACATTGGATGTCAAGACACGTGGAAAAAAAGTACAAAACAAGAGAGTGGAGACATCAAGATTTTAGACGAATTTTTTAGGAATTTTCAAATTTTCAGATAGGAGGTTCCATATAAGGTCAAAAACTACATACTCAGATCTTCACCAAACTTTGCAGGGATACATTGGATGTCAAGACACGTGGAAAAAACGTACAAAACAAGAGATTGGAGACATCAAGATTTTGGACGAATTTTTTAAGAATTTTCAAATTTTCAGAAAGGATGTTCCAGATAAGGTCAAAAACGACATACTCAGATCTTCACCAAACTTTGCAGGGATACATTGGATGTCAAGACACGTGGAAAAAACGTACAAAACAAGAGATTGGAGACATCAAATTTTGGACGAATTTTTTAAGAATTTTCAAATTTTCAGAAAAGATGTTCCAGATAAGGTCAAAAACGACATACTCAGATCTTCACCAAACTTTGCAGGGATACATTGGAGGTCAAGACACGTGGAAAAAACGTACAAAACAAGAGATTGAAGACATCAAGATTTTGGACGAATTTTTTAAAAATTTTCAAATTTTCAGATAGGAGGTTCCAGATAAGGTCAAAAACTACATACTCAGATCTTCACCAAACATTGCAGGGATACATTGGATGTCAAGAAACGTGGAAAAAACGTACAAAACAAGAGATTGGAGACATCAAGATTTTGGACGAATTTTTGAAGAAATTTCAAATTTTCAGATAGGAGTTTCCATATAAGGTCAAAAACTACATACTCAGATCTTCACCAAACTTTGCAGGGATACATTGGATGTCAAGACACGTGGAAAAAACGTACAAAACAAGAGATTGGAGACATCAAGATTTTGGACGATTTTTTTAAGAATTTTCAAACTTTCAGAAAGGATGTTCCAGATAAGGTCAAAAACGACATACTCAGATCTTCACCAAACTTTGCAGGGATACATTGGAAGTCAAGACACGTGGAAAAAACGTACAAAACAAGAGATTGAAGACATCAAGATTTTGGACGAATTTTTTAAAAATTTTCAAATTTTCAGATAGGAGGTTCCAGATAAGGTCAAAAACTACATACTCAGATCTTCACCAAACTTTGCAGGGATACATTGGATGTCAAGACACGTGGAAAAAACATACAAAACATAGGATTGGGGATATCAAGATTTTGGACGAATTTTTTAAGAATTTTCAAATTTTCAGATAGGAGGTTCCATATAAGGTCAAAAACTACATACTCAGATCTTCACCAAACATTGCAGGGATACATTGGATGTCAAGAAACGTGGAAAAAACGTACAAAACAAGAGATTGGAGACATCAAGATTTTGGACGAATTTTTTAAGAATTTTCAAATTTTCAGATAGGAGGTTCCAGATAAGGTCAAAAACTACATACTCAGATCTTCACCAAACGTTGCAGGGATACTTTGCATGTCAAGACACGTGGAAAAAACGTACAAAACAAGAGATTGGAGACATCAAGATTTTCGACGAATTTTTTAAGATTTTTCAAATTTTCAAATGGGAGGTTTCAGATAAGGTCAAAAACGACATACTCAGATCTTCACCAAACTTTGCATGGATACATTGGATGTCAAGAAACGTGGAAAAACATACAAAACATAGGATTGGGGACATCAAGATTTTGGACGAATTTTTTAAGAATTTTCAAATTTTCAGAAAGGAGGTTCCATATAAGGTCAAAAACTACATACTCAGATCTTCACCAAACTTTGCAGGGATACATTGGATGTCAAGAAACGTGGAAAAAACGTACAAAACAAGAGATTGGAGACATCAAGATTTTGGATGAATTTTTTAAGAATTTTCAAATTTTCAGAAAGGAGGCTCCATATAAGGTCAAAAACTACATACTCAGATCTTCACCAAACTTTGCAGGGATACATTGGATGTCAAGACACGTGGAAAAAACGTACAAAACAAGAGATTGGAGACATCAAGATTTTGGACGAATTTTTGAGGAATTTTCAAATTTTCAGAAATGAGGTTCCAGATAAGGTCTAAAACTACATACTCAGATCTTCACCAAACTTTGCAGGGATACATTGGATGTCAAGACACGTGGAAAAAACATACAAAACATAGGATTGGGGACATCAAGATTTTGGTCAAATATTTTTAAGAATTTTCAAATTTTCAGATAAGAGGTTCCATATAAGGTCAAAAACTACATACTCAGATCTTCACCAAACATTGCAGGGATACATTGGATGTCAAGACACGTGGAAAAAACGTACAAAACAAGAGATTGAGGTCATCAAGATTTTGGACGGATTTTTTAGGAATTTTCAAATTTTCAGATGGTAGGTTCCAGATAAGGTCAAAAACTACATACTCAGATCTTCACCAAACTTTGCAGGGATACATTGGATGTCAAGACACGTGGAAAAAACGTACAAAACAAGAGATTGGAGACATAAAGATTTTGGACGAATTTTTCAAGAATTCTCAAATTTTCAGATAGGAGGTTCCATATAAGGTCAAAAACTACATACTCAGATCTTCACCAAACTTTGCATGGATACATTGGATGTCAAGACACGTGGAAAAACATACAAAACATAGGATTGGAGACATCAAGATTTTGGTCGAATTTTTTAAGAATTTTCAAATTTTCAGAAAGGAGGTTCAATATAAGGTCAAAAACTACATACTCAGATCTTCACCAAACTTTGCAGGGATACATTGGATGTCAAGACACGTGGAAAAAAAGTACAAAACAAGAGAGTGGAGACATCAAGATTTTAGACGAATTTTTTAGGAATTTTCAAATTTTCAGATGGGAGGTTCCATATAAGGTCAAAAACTACATACTCAGATCTTCACCAAACTTTGCAGGGATACATTGGATGTCAAGACACGTGGAAAAAACGTACAAAACAAGAGATTGGAGACATCAAGATTTTGGACGAATTTTTTAAGAATTTTCAAATTTTCAGAAAGGATGTTCCAGATAAGGTCAAAAACGACATACTCAGATCTTCACCAAACTTTGCAGGGATACATTGGATGTCAAGACACGTGGAAAAAACGTACAAAACAAGAGATTGGAGACATCAAATTTTGGACGAATTTTTTAAGAATTTTCAAATTTTCAGAAAGGATGTTCCAGGTAAGGTCAAAAACGACATACTCAGATCTTCACCAAACTTTGCAGGGATACATTGGAGGTCAAGACACGTGGAAAAAACGTACAAAACAAGAGATTGAAGACATCAAGATTTTGGACGAATTTTTTAAAAATTTTCAAATTTTCAGATAGGAGGTTCCAGATAAGGTCAAAAACTACATACTCAGATCTCCACTAAAATTTGCAGCGATACATTGGATGTCAAGACACGTGGAAAAAACATACAAAACATAGGATTGGAAATATCAAGATTTTGGTCAAATTTTTTAAGAATTCTCAAATTTTCAGATAGGAGGTTCCATATAAGGTCAAAAATTACATACTCAGATCTTCACCAAACATTGCAGGTATACATTGGATGTCAAGAAACGTGGAAAAAACGTACAAAACAAGAGATTGGAGACATCAAGATTTTGGACGAATTTTTTAAGAATTTTCAAATTTTCAGATAGGAGGTTCCAGATAAGGTCAAAAACTACATACTCAGATCTTCACCAAACGTTGCAGGGATACTTTGCATGTCAAGACACGTGGAAAAAACGTACAAAACAAGAGATTGGAGACATCAAGATTTTCGACGAATTTTTGAAGAATTTTCAAATTTTCAGATGGGAGGTTCCAGATAAGGTCAAAAACGACATACTCAGATCTTCACCAAACTTTGCATGGATACATTGGATGTCAAGACACGTGTAAAAGACGTACAAAACAAGAGATTGGGGACATCAAGATTTTGGACGAATTTTTTAAGAATTTTCAAATTTTCAGAAAGGAGGTTCCATATAAGTTCAAAAACTACATACTCAGATCTTCACCAAACTTTGCAGGGATACATTGGATGTCAAGACACGTGGACAAAACGTACAAAACAAGAGATTGGAGACATCAAGATTTTGGACGAATTTTTTAAGAATTTTCAAATTTTCAGAAAGGATGTTCCACATAAGGTCAAAAACGACATACTCAGATCTTCACCAAACTTTGCAGGGATACATTGGAGGTCAAGACACGTGGAAAAAACGTACAAAACAAGAGATTGAAGACATCAAGATTTTGGACGAATTTTTTAAAAATTTTCAAATTTTCAGATAGGAGGTTCCAGATAAGGTCAAAAACTACATACTCAGATCTTCACCAAACTTTGCAGGGATACATTGGATGTCAAGACACCTGGAAAAAACATACAAAACATAGGATTGGGGATATCAAGATTTTGGTCAAATTTTTTAAGAATTTTCAAATTTTCAGATAGGAGGTTCCATATAAGGTCAAAAACTACATACTCAGATCTTCACCAAACATTGCAGGGATACATTGGATGTCAAGAAACGTGGAAAAAACGTACAAAACAAGAGATTGGAGACATCAAGGTTTTGGACGAATTTTTTAAGAATTTTCAAATTTTCAGATAGGAGGTTCCAGATAAGGTCAAAAACTACATACTCAGATCTTCACCAAAAGTTGCAGGGATACTTTGCATGTCAAGACACGTGGAAAAAACGTACAAAACAAGAGATTGGAGACATCAAGATTTTCGACGAATTTTTTAAGAATTTTAAAATTTTCAGAAAGGAGGCTCCATATAAGGTCAAAAACTACATACTCAGATCTTCACCAAACTTTGCAGGGATACATTGGATGTCAAGACACGTGGAAAAAACGTACAAAACAAGAGATTGGTGTCATCAAGATTTTGGACGGATTTTTTAGGAATTTTCAAATTTTCAGATGAGAGGTTCCAGATAAGGTCAAAAACTAATACTCAGATCTTCACCAAACTTTGCAGGGATACATTGGATGTGAAGACACGTGAAAAAAACGTACAAAACAAGAGATTGGAGACATCAAGATTTTGGACGAATTTTTTAAGAATTTACAAATTTTCAGAAAGGATGTTCCAGATAAGGTCAAAAACGACATACTCAGATCTTCACCAAACTTTGCATGGATACATTGGATGTCAAGAAACGTGGAAAAACATACAAAACATAGGATTGGGGACATCAAGATTTTGGACGAATTTTTTAAGAATTTTCAAATTTTCAGAAAGGAGGTTCCATATAAGGTCAAAAACTACATACTCAGATCTTCACCAAACTTTGCAGGGATACATTGGATGTCAAGAAACGTGGAAAAAACGTACAAAACAAGAGATTGGAGACATCAAGATTTTGGATGAATTTTTTAAGAATTTTCAAATTTTCAGAAAGGAGGCTCCATATAAGGTCAAAAACTACATACTCAGATCTTCACCAAACTTTGCAGGGATACATTGGATGTCAAGACACGTGGAAAAAACGTACAAAACAAGAGATTGGAGACATCAAGATTTTGGACGAATTTTTGAGGAATTTTCAAATTTTCAGAAATGAGGTTCCAGATAAGGTCTAAAACTACATACTCAGATCTTCACCAAACTTTGCAGGGATACATTGGATGTCAAGACACGTGGAAAAAACATACAAAACATAGGATTGGGGACATCAAGATTTTGGTCAAATATTTTTAAGAATTTTCAAATTTTCAGATAAGAGGTTCCATATAAGGTCAAAAACTACATACTCAGATCTTCACCAAACATTGCAGGGATACATTGGATGTCAAGACACGTGGAAAAAACGTACAAAACAAGAGATTGAGGTCATCAAGATTTTGGACGGATTTTTTAGGAATTTTCAAATTTTCAGATGGTAGGTTCCAGATAAGGTCAAAAACTACATACTCAGATCTTCACCAAACTTTGCAGGGATACATTGGATGTCAAGACACGTGGAAAAAACGTACAAAACAAGAGATTGGAGACATCAAGATTTTGGACGAATTTTTCAAGAATTCTCAAATTTTCAGATAGGAGGTTCCATATAAGGTCAAAAACTACATACTCAAATCTTCACCAAACTTTGCATGGATACATTGGATGTCAAGACACGTGGAAAAACATACAAAACATAGGATTGGAGACATCAAGATTTTGGTCGAATTTTTTAAGAATTTTCAAATTTTCAGAAAGGAGGTTCCATATAAGGTCAAAAACTACATACTCAGATCTTCACCAAACTTTGCAGGGATACATTGGATGTCAAGACACGTGGAAAAAAAGTACAAAACAAGAGAGTGGAGACATCAAGATTTTAGACGAATTTTTTAGGAATTTTCAAATTTTCAGAAAGGATGTTCCAGATAAGGTCAAAAACGACATACTCAGATCTTCACCAAACTTTGCAGGGATACATTGGATGTCAAGACACGTGGAAAAAACGTACAAAACAAGAGATTGGAGACATCAAATTTTGGACGAATTTTTTAAGAATTTTCAAATTTTCAGAAAGGATGTTCCAGGTAAGGTCAAAAACGACATACTCAGATCTTCACCAAACTTTGCAGGGATACATTGGAGGTCAAGACACGTGGAAAAAACGTACAAAACAAGAGATTGAAGACATCAAGATTTTGGACGAATTTTTTAAAAATTTTCAAATTTTCAGATAGGAGGTTCCAGATAAGGTCAAAAACTACATACTCAGATCTCCACTAAAATTTGCAGCGATACATTGGATGTCAAGACACGTGGAAAAAACATACAAAACATAGGATTGGAAATATCAAGATTTTGGTCAAATTTTTTAAGAATTCTCAAATTTTCAGATAGGAGGTTCCATATAAGGTCAAAAACTACATACTCAGATCTTCACCAAACATTGCAGGTATACATTGGATGTCAAGAAACGTGGAAAAAACGTACAAAACAAGAGATTGGAGACATCAAGATTTTGGACGAATTTTTTAAGAATTTTCAAATTTTCAGATAGGAGGTTCCAGATAAGGTCAAAAACTACATACTCAGATCTTCACCAAACGTTGCAGGGATACTTTGCATGTCAAGACACGTGGAAAAAACGTACAAAACAAGAGATTGGAGACATCAAGATTTTCGACGAATTTTTGAAGAATTTTCAAATTTTCAGATGGGAGGTTCCAGATAAGGTCAAAAACGACATACTCAGATCTTCACCAAACTTTGCATGGATACATTGGATGTCAAGACACGTGTAAAAAACGTACAAAACAAGAGATTGGGGACATCAAGATTTTGGACGAATTTTTTAAGAATTTTCAAATTTTCAGAAAGGAGGTTCCATATAAGTTCAAAAACTACATACTCAGATCTTCACCAAACTTTGCAGGGATACATTGGATGTCAAGACACGTGGAAAAAACGTACAAAACAAGAGATTGGAGACATCAAGATTTTGGACGAATTTTTTAAGAATTTTCAAATTTTCAGAAAGGATGTTCCACATAAGGTCAAAAACGACATACTCAGATCTTCACCAAACTTTGCAGGGATACATTGGAGGTCAAGACACGTGGAAAAAACGTACAAAACAAGAGATTGAAGACATCAAGATTTTGGACGAATTTTTTAAAAATTTTCAAATTTTCAGATAGGAGGTTCCAGATAAGGTCAAAAACTACATACTCAGATCTTCACCAAACTTTGCAGGGATACATTGGATGTCAAGACACGTGGAAAAAACATACAAAACATAGGATTGGGGATATCAAGATTTTGGTCAAATTTTTTAAGAATTTTCAAATTTTCAGATAGGAGGTTCCATATAAGGTCAAAAACTACATACTCAGATCTTCACCAAACATTGCAGGGATACATTGGATGTCAAGAAACGTGGAAAAAACGTACAAAACAAGAGATTGGAGACATCAAGATTTTGGACGAATTTTTTAAGAATTTTCAAATTTTCAGATAGGAGGTTCCAGATAAGGTCAAAAACTACATACTCAGATCTTCACCAAACGTTGCAGGGATACTTTGCATGTCAAGACACGTGGAAAAAACGTACAAAACAAGAGATTGGAGACATCAAGATTTTCGACGAATTTTTTAAGAATTTTCAAATTTTCAGAAAGGAGGCTCCATATAAGGTCAAAAACTACATACTCAGATCTTCACCAAACTTTGCAGGGATACATTGGATGTCAAGACACGTGGAAAAAACGTACAAAGCAAGAGATTGGTGTCATCAAGATTTTGGACGGATTTTTTAGGAATTTTCAAATTTTCAGATGAGAGGTTCCAGATAAGGTCAAAAACTAATACTCAGATCTTCACCAAACTTTGCAGGGATACATTGGATGTGAAGACACGTGAAAAAAACGTACAAAACAAGAGATTGGAGACATCAAGATTTTGGACGATTTTTTTAAGAATTTTCAAACTTTCAGAAAGGATGTTCCAGATAAGGTCAAAAACGACATACTCAGATCTTCACCAAACTTTGCAGGGATACATTGGAAGTCAAGGCACGTGGAAAAAACGTACAA
Organism: Lepisma saccharinum; assembly: GCF_977018435.1. Lineage (NCBI taxonomy): Eukaryota > Metazoa > Arthropoda > Insecta > Zygentoma > Lepismatidae > Lepisma > Lepisma saccharinum. The sequence goes on from NW_028143195.1 coordinate 192,846, forward strand.
AACAAGAGATTGAAGACATCAAGATTTTGGACGAATTTTTTAAAAATTTTCAAATTTTCAGATAGGAGGTTCCAGATAAGGTCAAAAACTCCATACTCAGATCTTCACCAAACTTTGCAGGGATACATTGGATGTCAAGACACGTGGAAAAAACATACAAAACATAGGATTGGGGATATCAAGATTTTGGACGAATTTTTTAAGAATTTTCAAATTTTCAGATAGGAGGTTCCATATAAGGTCAAAAACTACATACTCAGATCTTCACCAAACATTGCAGGGATACATTGGATGTCAAGAAACGTGGAAAAAACGTACAAAACAAGAGATTGGAGACATCAAGATTTTGGACGAATTTTTTAAGAATTTTCAAATTTTCAGATAGGAGGTTCCAGATAAGGTCAAAAACTACATACTCAGATCTTCACCAAACGTTGCAGGGATACTTTGCATGTCAAGACACGTGGAAAAAACGTACAAAACAAGAGATTGGAGACATCAAGATTTTCGACGAATTTTTTAAGATTTTTCAAATTTTCAAATGGGAGGTTTCAGATAAGGTCAAAAACGACATACTCAGATCTTCACCAAACTTTGCATGGATACATTGGATGTCAAGAAACGTGGAAAAACATACAAAACATAGGATTGGGGACATCAAGATTTTGGACGAATTTTTTAAGAATTTTCAAATTTTCAGAAAGGAGGTTCCATATAAGGTCAAAAACTACATACTCAGATCTTCACCAAACTTTGCAGGGATACATTGGATGTCAAGAAACGTGGAAAAAACGTACAAAACAAGAGATTGGAGACATCAAGATTTTGGATGAATTTTTTAAGAATTTTCAAATTTTCAGAAAGGAGGCTCCATATAAGGTCAAAAACTACATACTCAGATCTTCACCAAACTTTGCAGGGATACATTGGATGTCAAGACACGTGGAAAAAACGTACAAAACAAGAGATTGGAGACATCAAGATTTTGGACGAATTTTTGAGGAATTTTCAAATTTTCAGAAATGAGGTTCCAGATAAGGTCTAAAACTACATACTCAGATCTTCACCAAACTTTGCAGGGATACATTGGATGTCAAGACACGTGGAAAAAACATACAAAACATAGGATTGGGGACATCAAGATTTTGGTCAAATATTTTTAAGAATTTTCAAATTTTCAGATAAGAGGTTCCATATAAGGTCAAAAACTACATGCTCAGATCTTCACCAAACATTGCAGGGATACATTGGATGTCAAGACACGTGGAAAAAACGTACAAAACAAGAGATTGAGGTCATCATGATTTTGGACGGATTTTTTAGGAATTTTCAAATTTTCAGATGGTAGGTTCCAGATAAGGTCAAAAACTACATACTCAGATCTTCACCAAACTTTGCAGGGATACATTGGATGTCAAGACACGTGGAAAAAACGTACAAAACAAGAGATTGGAGACATAAAGATTTTGGACGAATTTTTCAAGAATTCTCAAATTTTCAGATAGGAGGTTCCATATAAGGTCAAAAACTACATACTCAGATCTTCACCAAACTTTGCATGGATACATTGGATGTCAAGACACGTGGAAAAACATACAAAACATAGGATTGGAGACATCAAGATTTTGGTCGAATTTTTTAAGAATTTTCAAATTTTCAGAAAGGAGGTTCCATATAAGGTCAAAAACTACATACTCAGATCTTCACCAAACTTTGCAGGGATACATTGGATGTCAAGACACGTGGAAAAAAAGTACAAAACAAGAGAGTGGAGACATCAAGATTTTAGACGAATTTTTTAGGAATTTTCAAATTTTCAGATGGGAGGTTCCATATAAGGTCAAAAACTACATACTCAGATCTTCACCAAACTTTGCAGGGATACATTGGATGTCAAGACACGTGGAAAAAACGTACAAAACAAGAGATTGGAGACATCAAGATTTTGGACGAATTTTTTAAGAATTTTCAAATTTTCAGAAAGGATGTTCCAGATAAGGTCAAAAACGACATACTCAGATCTTCACCAAACTTTGCAGGGATACATTGGATGTCAAGACACGTGGAAAAAACGTACAAAACAAGAGATTGGAGACATCAAATTTTGGACGAATTTTTTAAGAATTTTCAAATTTTCAGAAAGGATGTTCCAGGTAAGGTCAAAAACGACATACTCAGATCTTCACCAAACTTTGCAGGGATACATTGGAGGTCAAGACACGTGGAAAAAACGTACAAAACAAGAGATTGAAGACATCAAGATTTTGGACGAATTTTTTAAAATTTTTCAAATTTTCAGATAGGAGGTTCCAGATAAGGTCAAAAACTACATACTCAGATCTCCATTAAAATTTGCAGCGATACATTGGATGTCAAGACACGTGGAAAAAACATACAAAACATAGGATTGGAAATATCAAGATTTTGGTCAAATTTTTTAAGAATTCTCAAATTTTCAGATAGGAGGTTCCATATAAGGTCAAAAACTACATACTCAGATCTTCACCAAACATTGCAGGTATACATTGGATGTCAAGAAACGTGGAAAAAACGTACAAAACAAGAGATTGGAGACATCAAGATTTTGGACGAATTTTTTAAGAATTTTCAAATTTTCAGATAGGAGGTTCCAGATAAGGTCAAAAACTACATACTCAGATCTTCACCAAACGTTGCAGGGATACTTTGCATGTCAAGACACGTGGAAAAAACGTACAAAACAAGAGATTGGAGACATCAAGATTTTCGACGAATTTTTGAAGAATTTTCAAATTTTCAGATGGGAGGTTCCAGATAAGGTCAAAAACGACATACTCAGATCTTCACCAAACTTTGCATGGATACATTGGATGTCAAGACACGTGTAAAAAACGTACAAAACAAGAGATTGGGGACATCAAGATTTTGGACGAATTTTTTAAGAATTTTCAAATTTTCAGAAAGGAGGTTCCATATAAGTTCAAAAACTACATACTCAGATCTTCACCAAACTTTGCAGGGATACATTGGATGTCAAGACACGTGGAAAAAACGTACAAAACAAGAGATTGGAGACATCAAGATTTTGGACGAATTTTTTAAGAATTTTCAAATTTTCAGAAAGGATGTTCCACATAAGGTCAAAAACGACATACTCAGATCTTCACCAAACTTTGCAGGGATACATTGGAGGTCAAGACACGTGGAAAAAACGTACAAAACAAGAGATTGAAGACATCAAGATTTTGGACGAATTTTTTAAAAATTTTCAAATTTTCAGATAGGAGGTTCCAGATAAGGTCAAAAACTACATACTCAGATCTTCACCAAACTTTGCAGGGATACATTGGATGTCAAGACACGTGGAAAAAACATACAAAACATAGGATTGGGGATATCAAGATTTTGGTCAAATTTTTTAAGAATTTTCAAATTTTCAGATAGGAGGTTCCATATAAGGTCAAAAACTACATACTCAGATCTTCACCAAACATTGCAGGGATACATTGGATGTCAAGAAACGTGGAAAAAACGTACAAAACAAGAGATTGGAGACATCAAGATTTTGGACGAATTTTTTAAGAATTTTCAAATTTTCAGATAGGAGGTTCCAGATAAGGTCAAAAACTACATACTCAGATCTTCACCAAACGTTGCAGGGATACTTTGCATGTCAAGACACGTGGAAAAAACGTACAAAACAAGAGATTGGAGACATCAAGATTTTCGACGAATTTTTTAAGAATTTTCAAATTTTCAGAAAGGAGGCTCCATATAAGGTCAAAAACTACATACTCAGATCTTCACCAAACTTTGCAGGCATACATTGGATGTCAAGACACGTGGAAAAAACGTACAAAGCAAGAGATTGGTGTCATCAAGATTTTGGACGGATTTTTTAGGAATTTTCAAATTTTCAGATGAGAGGTTCCAGATAAGGTCAAAAACTAATACTCAGATCTTCACCAAACTTTGCAGGGATACATTGGATGTCAAGACACGTGGAAAAAACGTACAAAACAAGAGATTGGAGACATCAAGATTTTGGACGATTTTTTTAAGAATTTTCAAACTTTCAGAAAGGATGTTCCAGATAAGGTCAAAAACGACATACTCAGATCTTCACCAAACTTTGCAGGGATACATTGGAAGTCAAGGCACGTGGAAAAAACGTACAAAACAAGAGATTGAAGACATCAAGATTTTGGACGAATTTTTTAAAAATTTTCAAATTTTCAGATAGGAGGTTCCAGATAAGGTCAAAAACTACATACTCAGATCTTCACCAAACTTTGCAGGGATACATTGGATGTCAAGACACGTGGAAAAAACATACAAAACATAGGATTGGGGATATCAAGATTTTGGACGAATTTTTTAAGAATTTTCAAATTTTCAGATAGGAGGTTCCATATAAGGTCAAAAACTACATACTCAGATCTTCACCAAACATTGCAGGGATACATTGGATGTCAAGAAACGTGGAAAAAACGTACAAAACAAGAGATTGGAGACATCAAGATTTTGGACGAATTTTTTAAGAATTTTCAAATTTTCAGATAGGAGGTTCCAGATAAGGTCAAAAACTACATACTCAGATCTTCACCAAACGTTGCAGGGATACTTTGCATGTCAAGACACGTGGAAAAAACGTACAAAACAAGAGATTGGAGACATCAAGATTTTCGACGAATTTTTTAAGATTTTTCAAATTTTCAAATGGGAGGTTTCAGATAAGGTCAAAAACGACATACTCAGATCTTCACCAAACTTTGCATGGATACATTGGATGTCAAGAAACGTGGAAAAACATACAAAACATAGGATTGGGGACATCAAGATTTTGGACGAATTTTTTAAGAATTTTCAAATTTTCAGAAAGGAGGTTCCATATAAGGTCAAAAACTACATACTCAGATCTTCACCAAACTTTGCAGGGATACATTGGATGTCAAGAAACGTGGAAAAAACGTACAAAACAAGAGATTGGAGACATCAAGATTTTGGATGAATTTTTTAAGAATTTTCAAATTTTCAGAAAGGAGGCTCCATATAAGGTCAAAAACTACATACTCAGATCTTCACCAAACTTTGCAGGGATACATTGGATGTCAAGACACGTGGAAAAAACGTACAAAACAAGAGATTGGAGACATCAAGATTTTGGACGAATTTTTGAGGAATTTTCAAATTTTCAGAAATGAGGTTCCAGATAAGGTCTAAAACTACATACTCAGATCTTCACCAAACTTTGCAGGGATACATTGGATGTCAAGACACGTGGAAAAAACATACAAAACATAGGATTGGGGACATCAAGATTTTGGTCAAATATTTTTAAGAATTTTCAAATTTTCAGATAAGAGGTTCCATATAAGGTCAAAAACTACATACTCAGATCTTCACCAAACATTGCAGGGATACATTGGATGTCAAGACACGTGGAAAAAACGTACAAAACAAGAGATTGAGGTCATCAAGATTTTGGACGGATTTTTTAGGAATTTTCAAATTTTCAGATGGTAGGTTCCAGATAAGGTCAAAAACTACATACTCAGATCTTCACCAAACTTTGCAGGGATACATTGGATGTCAAGACACGTGGAAAAAACGTACAAAACAAGAGATTGGAGACATAAAGATTTTGGACGAATTTTTCAAGAATTCTCAAATTTTCAGATAGGAGGTTCCATATAAGGTCAAAAACTACATACTCAGATCTTCACCAAACTTTGCATGGATACATTGGATGTCAAGACACGTGGAAAAACATACAAAACATAGGATTGGAGACATCAAGATTTTGGTCGAATTTTTTAAGAATTTTCAAATTTTCAGGAAGGAGGTTCCATATAAGGTCAAAAACTACATACTCAGATCTTCACCAAACTTTGCAGGGATACATTGGATGTCAAGACACGTGGAAAAAAAGTACAAAACAAGAGAGTGGAGACATCAAGATTTTAGACGAATTTTTTAGGAATTTTCAAATTTTCAGATGGGAGGTTCCATATAAGGTCAAAAACTACATACTCAGATCTTCACCAAACTTTGCAGGGATACATTGGATGTCAAGACACGTGGAAAAAACGTACAAAACAAGAGATTGGAGACATCAAGATTTTGGACGAATTTTTTAAGAATTTTCAAATTTTCAGAAAGGATGTTCCAGATAAGGTCAAAAACGACATACTCAGATCTTCACCAAACTTTGCAGGGATACATTGGATGTCAAGACACGTGGAAAAAACGTACAAAACAAGAGATTGGAGACATCAAATTTTGGACGAATTTTTTAAGAATTTTCAAATTTTCAGAAAGGATGTTCCAGGTAAGGTCAAAAACGACATACTCAGATCTTCACCAAACTTTGCAGGGATACATTGGAGGTCAAGACACGTGGAAAAAACGTACAAAACAAGAGATTGAAGACATCAAGATTTTGGACGAATTTTTTAAAAATTTTCAAATTTTCAGATAGGAGGTTCCAGATAAGGTCAAAAACTACATACTCAGATCTCCATTAAAATTTGCAGCGATACATTGGATGTCAAGACACGTGGAAAAAACATACAAAACATAGGATTGGAAATATCAAGATTTTGGTCAAATTTTTTAAGAATTCTCAAATTTTCAGATAGGAGGTTCCATATAAGGTCAAAAACTACATACTCAGATCTTCACCAAACATTGCAGGTATACATTGGATGTCAAGAAACGTGGAAAAAACGTACAAAACAAGAGATTGGAGACATCAAGATTTTGGACGAATTTTTTAAGAATTTTCAAATTTTCAGATAGGAGGTTCCAGATAAGGTCAAAAACTACATACTCAGATCTTCACCAAACGTTGCAGGGATACTTTGCATGTCAAGACACGTGGAAAAAACGTACAAAACAAGAGATTGGAGACATCAAGATTTTCGACGAATTTTTGAAGAATTTTCAAATTTTCAGATGGGAGGTTCCAGATAAGGTCAAAAACGACATACTCAGATCTTCACCAAACTTTGCATGGATACATTGGATGTCAAGACACGTGTAAAAAACGTACAAAACAAGAGATTGGGGACATCAAGATTTTGGACGAATTTTTTAAGAATTTTCAAATTTTCAGAAAGGAGGTTCCATATAAGTTCAAAAACTACATACTCAGATCTTCACCAAACTTTGCAG